>NW_015152715.1:30762-38266 GCF_000732505.1 Cyprinodon variegatus | reverse complement strand
ACCTTTTTCTTCCTTTGGTTCTTCTTGTTCTCCTTTGACCATTTGAGCTGTTGTAACGAGTAAATTTCCCCTCTGTGAGATCAATAAAGTCAATCAATCAATTTCTTCAATTTGCCTTTTAATATGCAATAAAGAATATTCAAGTCTGGCTTGTCCAATGGTATTGACACTATGCTGGATTCTGAGGCATCTGTGTTGAACCATCACTCAGTAAGAACAGTGTAAAACGGAACAAAACACATTGGTGTTGGAAGAAAATTAGCAATTAAGGAGAAGTAAGAAACCATTGTCTTATCAGCAACAAGTCCCTGCAGCCAGGCGGCATGATGGTTTAGGGTTCCATCACTGTCCTCGGCAAAGATAATTTCCATTCATGTGATGGCAGTATGCAGAGAATGCAGAGAAGTCCAGCATAGATTTTAGTGCAACACATCCTGCCTGAAGAACATATCATTTCAAGGGACCCCATACATTTTTCAGCAAAGCAATGGAAAACCACATTCTGCACATATTCCAAAGACATTGCTGAAGAAGAATCGTGAATCAAGCTAATGCTCCTTGGGATTTTCCTATATCAAATCAGCCTTTGAGAAATGTTCTGCCTGGAATCCCTCATAACATAAGGGTGCAGATAATTTCATATGTACTGTAGGCTATACTGCAAGAACACCCCTTAAAATAGGGCTTTTATATATAACATAGATTAATTTAAATACACAGTGTTTATGGGTGAGACATAACCAGAAGGCAGTGAAGGGGAGAAAAGTCACTCTGACTCTTAGGTGTACCTGTAAAACTCCTACAATGAGCCTCATGTAGAGAGACAATACAGAAATCATGAATCACATCTTCAAAGCTTGACTGATTTATTCTGTAAGCAGTGTTCTAGCATGATTTAACAGGAGACAGAGTGTACATCTTTAGTCCAGCCTCCTACAGAGACTTACAGAGATATCACCACTCCTGGCATGAAAGATGACAACTCTGCCTTTCCACACTTAATCAATGGAGCTGACCTTTGCAGAGGCCCCTCGCTGAGTGATTAAAGCCAAGTCCCAACACGGATTGTAGGGATCATGGAAATAAAGCTGTCCAGATGGGGAGAGAGAGGAGGCGACCTCCTGCAGCTTGATATTCACTGTCACCTCCATCCATTGTTTTTTCCACTGTGCAAGCCCTGTTTAAAGCCTCATTCAGATCACTGTTTCTCATCATATGATAGTAAAATGTGAAAGTTTTTTGTTTTTCATAGGTTATAAATCAGTGAAACAAGACATTTGAATCTTTTGGGTTTTCCTTGTAATGAATGACTTTTTCATAGCTGTTAGAATGTAGTTTTCATATATATATATATATATATATATTAATTTATAATAAATTAGCTACTTAAGGGAAAACTTTTTGAAATATAATTTTGTATGATAACTCTTAACTCTTACTGTATGAGTAGCAACGCACTGTTAATGTTTTTTTTTTACTTGACCAACAAATGCTGAAGTAACTCCTTAAGAATTCACTTAATAATGATAGGATTTCTCCTTTTGTAAACAAAACTATGCTGTCCCTGGTTAACATCAAGATGCATTTTAGTAGCTTAACTTGCCAAGCAACATGTACTATGAATGCCCCAAACAAGAGTTCAAACAGGAAAGAGTGTATGATAAAAGCCAGGTACACCTATACTGTACATTGCTTGTAGAGTCATACATTGAATTACCACTCACATGGTATCATCAGCTCAATCTATTTAGGCCTCTAGTGATGGTGAAGACAGCTTTCTTAAGTTAAGCAAATAGCATCAAATTGGGAAAGAAATCAAATTTAGGAAATGGCAATGGCTTAAATGTTAATAGCAGATTGGTTGTCCTGATTGATTTGGAAACTCCAAAGCTCACACAGCTGTGAGGTTCAAAGAGAATAGCAGAAAATTTAATATTTTCACTGAGTGTCAACCATATTATGATCATATAGGAATGGGTCAATGAGTTTGAGATAACAGAGCAACTCAAATAACAAACAGAAATAGGAAGCAAAACCACCATGGTTTGCGTAGATAGTATACAGCAGCTGAGGATCACTTCTAACAGGTAAAAAGAGGGTAATGATGCTATGATACCAACTAAAAAATGCTCACGCTGAAGAAAGAGCAAGCATTTTAAAGAAAAACTGGACTAATCTAGCCCTGTATTGCTAGTTTACCCTGCCACTGCTGTAGGTTGTAATGTAATGGTATGGATTTCTTGACACTCTTTTGGATCAAGAGTGCACTGTACATTTACCAGATTTCCATCCAAAAAAGCATCACAGGGATGTTTTAGATTGTTAAATCTCCGTCCTTAATGTAAAACTGTCAAATCTGCAGCAACGACTTGACCGCAAAATTAAATAATACCTCCATCCATTTTCTCCCACTTAGTCCTTGTCAGGGTGGGGCCGGTGCCTATCTCCGGCAGTCTGTGGACGAGTGGCAGGTACACCTTGGACAGGTCGCCAGTCTGTCACAGGGCAACACAGAAGCACACAAAGACACACACAGACAGACTTAAGGACAATTTAGAGATGCCAATTAACCTAACCTGTTTTTTGACTGTGGGAGGAAGCTGGAGTACCTGGCAAGAACCCATGCATGCATGGGGAGAACATGCAAACTCCAAGCAGAAAGAGCCCAGGCAAGGAATCGAACCCAGAACGTTCTTGCTGCAAGGCAATAGCACTACCCACTGCCCCACAATGCAGCCTGGTTGAGAAACCTCAGAAGTACTAACGACTCTATAGTAATACTACTATCTCTGCTTATTGTGCATTGTACATTCTACTTGTAGTGCATACTACTAAATTTAATATAACTCAACACAGATGAATTTTAAGATCACCTGTCGAAGTGAAAGTTTTTTCTTTTGGTTCTGCTTTCTTTTCAATATTATATATATGACTTCTGCCTAATGCGAGACAAGTATATAAAGATCTTTAACAGTGAAAAGGCTTAATCAAGACCTAAGATCTCTTCAATCTCTTATTAAATTGTAGGTACGACAGGTGCCTTAAAGTCCATTTCCAGCTTCAAATTTTACAATAGGATGAAAAGCCAAAAAAGGAGATGAGGAAATGAGAGGTTTGCTTAAGCCAGCAGTGAGGAGAAAGCTGCAAGATTGTAATTCAAACTTCATTCCTCCTAAACCTCTTGATAATTCTAGAGTGTATTTTCTTGGCCCAGGTCCAAAGCACTCTGTAGCAAACAGACAAAATAAAAAATGGTGGATGAATACCAGCAGAGGAGTGTCACTGGGGTGAGAGATTTATAATGTGAATGGTGCAAAGCTCCTCGTAAATCAGTGCAAAGGGCTTTCAGGTGGGGGATCTGGCATTTATGCAGGAGTAGGAAAAGGACGGTGAGGATGGATTAAAATATGAAACTATGCACGTGCATTTTCAGGAATCTATAACTGTGTTTGGATATACAGTACAGCTGTCATCAAGTTTGATAACAGATTCAAATGGGCAAATAAAAATGGCTGAGGGGTATTTTCTTTCCTTCTCTATTTTCTGGGATCATGCTGAGACATGATGGAGAGTACATATCAGACCGACCCATAAATAGAACAGCTGCAATAAACTGATGCTATAAAAACATTAAAAGACCAAGAGAAGTCTTTGTTTAAGTGGTAGCTTGATATTTCAAAGAGTTCCACCTACATAAACTGAAGAAAGTCCAAAATCATCATCAGAGTGAAAAACCAGGTCAGATCTGTAGCATGATTGATACGTCGAACTATATTAAATAATATGTTAGATGTCATTTATTTATTAATGTGGTGATGGACATGCAGCAAGAGAGTACTTTTAAATCCCTGTGCAGGAAGCTGGTCTATGCACTCTTCAACAACAGTTCTACTGGTTTAATCCTAAGTATGCGTATACCAAACAAATCATTGTTTTTTAACAGAGAACTCAGAAACTTTGGTATCCCCACTAATTTGGTGGCCATTAATTGATGCATTGACCTTTAAAAATCGCATTTTAGAAGAGTCTTAATAATTTTTTTAGGACTTTTTGTCTATGCTCGTGGCTTCCTCATGTTTGCTTTTTACATTTCACACTTTTATCCCCTGTATCTTTTGACTTTTCGTCCATGCTCCATGTAATTTGTAGTGTTTTTTTCATTATTATATTATTACATCTCTTTTTTAAAAAACCTCTTCACAAAATGCTTCTCGCGTTTCTTGTTTTTTTTTGTCCTTTGATGTGCCTTTTAAGTTTGGTAACAAGGTCAATACTTGAGGTTGGGAACTTTAAAAAAATGCTTTTCAGGAGAAAGTTTTCCTGAATGTTAAAATAATTATGACCAGCTGGGGTCTTGCGTTAAAGATTATCTGAAGAAAGAAGCATTACAACAGTGTAAAGCCATTCTTCTGTGATCACTTCTCTCTCGCCGTGCAATAATTTAATGCCTATACTTCAAGGTAACATACAAAGAGCTTTCTCGGCCAGCTGTAAATACTTGAATAAACAGGCAGACTTTGTTGTGGTCGGCCCTGATGTAGGCTGGCAGTGCCTTTTTCTAACATACACTCATTAAACTGGAGTGTGCACCCTGAAAGCTACTCTTTGGACCTGCTAAATGATGCAGGTGGCTTGCTTTATTATGCGGGAAAATGTATTTCTGTCTCCTGTAAATTCTTATTAACACCTGCTAAATATTAAAGTGCCTTTCTGTGCCAGTTTCTGTCTTTGAAGTGTCTGAAGAAGAAGCTCGGTGAAATGTTGCTTTTGGCGGTTCACAATCCTTTTCAACAGAAAGACTGCCCTCGAGGTAACTGTTGCAGACTAAATCCTCTGCAGTAAAACACCTGTCGAGAATACCAGCACATGTCATGAAATAAACGGAAACCCAGAGTTGTTATTAACTTTCCTTTTTAAATTTGTTTTCATGACAATCATTCCCTCAATGATTACAGCGATCTCTGGCAGGCTTTCTAAAATTACGTTTCATAAACTAATCCTTTATTGCAGTAGCATTATGTTACACTGGCAAATGCAAGAAAATCCAGTCTTTAATTTTAGTATATTTTTAATGTCTGTTTAGGAAGAACCCTGTGTCAAGGAACTCTCTAAAAGTAAGCTTTGCATTTATTTATTTATTTTATTCTTTTTAACTCACTTACCATTCTTCTGTCAATGTGCTAAAGCAACATATATCTGAGCTCCCTTGTTTGTTCCAGCCTTGTTTGTCACAGATCCGGTTGTTACAAACATGATTGCGCTTTTTGTATGTACAGAATATTTCAGAAAATCTCTCTTATGACACCCACCTTCTTTCCTAAACGTCTCATTTTCTATCCTCCTTATCTTAACCTCTGACTTCACATAACTTCATACTTTAGCCTACAATTTAGGCAAACATAGTTTCATTCAACATTTCTAAATATTCCAAGAAACTTATCAACATAACATTTACAATTATTTCAAAGCATATGTCAAAAAATTGACCCTAATTTTATGAAGAAATCTACTTAATATTGGATCATTTTAAATGTGTGTAATCTTATGTTGCACAAATGGAAGAAAGTTCTTGTTCATTTAAGGAAAAGCAGTCAGCTGGGATTCTTCTGGAAGGAATTATTTTGCTTTGATTTTTATTTTTGTGAGGTTTAATTTGCAGTGATTCTGTCCTTCTTGTCACTATATTGCATATCTATTTTACAGTCCATCTGCCCAACATGTTTCTGGATATTCAGGGTTTTCATATGGACAAGCTGATTGTAAAGATATGTTTATTTATTATTATTGAGAAATTCTGGACATAAACTTGGAAAAAAAACTAAAATAACCTGAGACTGATGTCTTGAAAGTTAAGGTATCTCAACATAACAATGTAATAACGCTGGTACAATTTGAAAACAAAACAAGAAATAGGTTTCTTTGAAAATAACATTAATAATTTAGTGACCTCTTTAAGTAAGCATTTTAGAAGGACACAAATCTATCTCCACTTTACTTCTAATAAGAGCAAAATCAAAGCTTAGCAGTTATGCCCTTACAGAGCTCATTTCTGAGCTCTGTAAGGGCATGCTTGTTACTGTTTATCATAAACTATCGAGCAAAAACACGCTGACCGCATAAACAAATGTGTAAACATGAAAATGCTGCTTTTGAACCAATGCCAAAGAAAGCCAAGAGGGACGAATGTGGAAGGAGGTTGGATATCTCTCTGCCAGGGAGGGAAAGAGCAGCGAGAGGCTAACGCTAATCCACTTATTAAGGCAACAACTGCAAGCCTCAATCTCGCGCCAGATATTAATACCTAATCATGAGTTAATTAAAGGAGGGTTAGTTGGCACCTAATCCGCTGCGATGGGGGGCTGATAGTGGCAGGGAGCGACAGTGTGTCCTGAGGGGGGGTGATGATCGGGTGGGGGGTGGGACACTGCTTGTGGTGTTAACACCAGAGATGAGGACTGGAGAGACAATTAAATCCAGGGTGCCAAGACTCCGTTCGATGTTTTAGACTACTTATAATAAAATAAATTAGCAGATGTGGAATTTTCAGGTGTGAAAAATGATTAATGTACGATAAGACCACAATGTTACTGTTGAGGTGAGAACTGATCTGGAATATGACTCCTAAAAGGAGAACACACACACATTTATCTCTATATTAAAATCCAACCCCTGAAAGCCCTTTTACTTAAACTTGTGCTTATTAAAACAATACAGCTTTTGAAGGAATTGCTGTGGTTGGATTTAAAACATATTATTTACAAAAACTGAACTCAAAACCCAAACATCTTATATCTTTTTTTTTATTTGTTATTCATTTTTATTTTTCTAATTCTTTCATCATCTATAATGATCCAATGACCTTTAACAACAGTATTTTTAAATTACCCTTTTAAAACAGTACAAGTAAATATCTGTGTTGTGTCAGCTAACTTGTACATATGGAAAAACTATTAGGAGAGAAGACTAGCAAGGTGACATTTTGCTGGCTGCAAAACGTTATATAAAACAAAGTAAAACTTATGTTTGTTGGTGTAGAGTTTATATGTATTTTAATTACGGTCTTCTTACTCACAGTTTTTTCTAGTAGAGTTCACTTTCACTGCCCACAGGCCTGTGTCCCTCATGTTATGCACATGTCCTTGCTACAGCTTACAGAATAACCTCAGGCTAAAACTTGCAAAACATCAGTGAACTGAGAGTTGAGAATGGGCACACCTGGTCTAAGCTTTTAACTACAATCTAAGCTTTAATAACAATCTAATCAATTATGTCTTCATTGAATCCTTATGTTTTTTTATTGCTTTGTTATGGTAGTGGCTGAAGTGGCTACTTTTACTTTTTTATATTTTACAATAGCATGTATATGATTAACAAAACACTTTAAGCTTTACTTGGGGAAAGTCATGCTTTAGCACCCCTTTATTAAAAACAGCAGAATAAAATAAAACATACTATGTACTAGTAAGTGCACCACATCTGCACTGGCCAGTAAGTGTTTGGTGGA
>NW_015152715.1:0-30219 GCF_000732505.1 Cyprinodon variegatus | reverse complement strand
TGTGTATGAATATTTGAAGGCCATGCCAGCATATTGCTTTCATACATTTCTCACCACAAGAGTTCATAATTAATTAAGCAATGTAAGTTTTTTTCCAAGCTAAACATTAGCAAACAATGTGATTATGACAAAAAACAGAATAATTGTTTTATAAACTTGGTACAGATGAACAACCACTAGCTCCTGTTGATGAGTGTTGTGTTCAGCTGGACACGTAGTAGCATTGGCATCGGCAGCAGACTTTGGTCCATCTTTTACCTTATAAAAGACTCTTTTTGTGAACTGTGTTCTACCTTCTAAATATTTCAGTTTAAGCTTGTCTAAATTGCAAGTTTCCTTTTTACTAGATGTCTTTTTTGTTCAATTCCCATGTCTGCTATGCCTTCATAGTGCAGAAGCCTGCCAGTTTTGTCGGAGAGCTCTCCTGCAGGGAATTGCCATTTCACTTCAGGACAAATCACGATTTTTGATTGGTCAGTTGCTGCCGAGCCTCATAGACTGATTGAGTTACGTCACATTAATTGCTGCTCAGTCAATAAAACAATGAAGGCAACTGATCACTGTCACTACATGCTTTTGTAGGAGTTAATTCTGTGAAGTCATTGACTCAATGCAATCTACTGAGTTTACCTAGTTATAAAACTTTCACCAGTCTGCCACTATGATTTGCTTGAATGGGCTATGTAAAGTGCCTTGAGATGAATTAGCGTTATATAAATTAACTGAGTAGTGATGATTAATAGAAACACAACAAAAAAAAAACAATTTCTTAAAAGAAAACATCTAATCTTTAAACCCTATACCATTTCAATGATATACCCGTTTTCTTTTTTCCCGCCCATAGCCTTTATTAAAGCTTTTTGCCCTGCATTCCCTTTTATTTTCTCATTCCTCATTTTTTCTTGGATCAGTCTTTGATAGTTCCCAGTCGCCACTGCTTGACTCCCCCTTGTGGCGCTACTCTCAGTTATCATGTCACACACATACAAACAGAAAGCACATATTGCCAGAGCAGTGTGCACACACTGGCCCATTTATTGTAATGAGGGTGTTGAGCAATAAAAGAGGAGTCAGCGGTGGTGATGGCAGGAGTGTGAGAATTTGCATGTGAAAAAGGGGCTGAATTAGCCGTCGAACCACAATCTGCTGTAAATGACTCCTGACACTGTTTTTTATCTAAGGGGAGACTCAAAGCCCAGGTAGCAGTCAGAGAAAAAACTCTACTGCAATTGTCAAATTCAGAAATTTCATAATTTTCTTAGATTATTCAAATTCTCTGAAGACTTCCCCATGATGTAAATTCTGATTTGTGCAATTTTCAAAATTTCTTGAACAAATTTCTTCAATGGAAGGCCGTTTGCTCTCTAAAACAGGAGGGAATCCTGAGGAGAAGAACGAAGGGATGGAGGCATCAAAAGGGAAAAAGAGAGGGTCAGCGAACCTTAGCCATCCAAAAATGACAGAAAGGTCACCAAGAGAGAGGGTAAACAGATGGAAATGCAGAGGATGGCACTTGTCCAAAGGGCAATTTTCTTCCTTTATTTTCCACTCTCTGCCCTAAGGTTGCCATTAATTTGCCTGTTATCTCTCTCTCTCTGAGCTGTGAATAAATCAGTGATATTAATTACACGCCTTCTCTTGCAGGATAGTTTGTGCCGTGTTACATGCACAAAGTAAACACACAAACATGTTCAGAGTTTAAACGAATAGAGAGGTTACAGCAAAGCAACATTAAAGCCAATGATAGCTATAATCTGCCTTTAGAGGCACACATGCTGTATTTCACACCTCAAGTCGAAAGGAGATGGAGAATATTGATGTGCTTTTTAATGCTCACCTTAAGCCACCCAAATTTACTTAAAATATAGAGGGGCAACAGTGTTATATCATTTTAATCATAACTTGTCATAGAAATAATTTCACATATTACAAAAAAAGATATAATAACTAGGTCCATTCCATTTCAAATGAAGGGAATTGGTGGCTGTATTATATCATTTATTGGCATGTAGAAATATTTCATTGTGTTTGAACTCATTTTTTATTTTAGTATCGAATCCTGTTTCTGTGAAACAAATGTAGAATGCAAATCACTTCCGGTAGTCCAATAAGGTACTTATATCACTGTGATGATTTTAAATGATCATAAATGTTACAGCATGTGCCACAAATTCAAAAATTGTTTCAGATTTTAATTGACCAATATTCGAAAAGGGAACAGTTTCTACGGAAGCCCTGAAAGGCAAGAAAGAAAAAACCTCTAGAAAAGAAAAGTTTGAAGCTTTTTATGAAGCTTTTTATTTTTTTTTTTTTCTTGTAGTATTTTCTGCCCTGGAAGGCATGCAAAAAATAAAAAAAAAATAAATAAATAAAAAATTTAGAGGCACATTTTTGTTAGGAATCCAGTTTGTGTGGGTTGTGTTTCATGTTTGTTTTCCTCTACCACCAGGTGGCGCCTGGTTCTCGTTGGCCTTCTCACACACCTGCGGATGGTTGCCTCATTACCGGAGGACTCTTAAGCTGCTGACTGCCACTACCTCGACGCCAGAGTGTTTGGTACTCTAGCCAAGATGAGTTTTGCTGAGTCAAACAGAGTTTTTTCACCCGAGTCTTAACCTTGTTTTTTTTTGTCTTTGCCTCTCGGCAGGAAGTCATCCTGCAAACTGGATGTTTTGGACCTTCTCCCCCTGGAAGGATTCGCTTAACATCAAACTGAGCTGAGGATTCAAACTGGTGGTTTGGATCTACTTCAACTTCATTTCCACTGTTATGCTTATGGTACCAGCTATATCTGTATATAAATCCAGATTAAACTAACCCATTACATAGACTACAGGAATGTCTTGAAGACATAAAAATCTGGATAAGTGGTAGAATTCTAAATTGATCTCAGATAATAAAGTAAAACATCTTGGTGTTATTTTGGATCAAGAACTTTCATTTAAATCCCATAATAAGGAGGTGTCTAGAATTTCCTTCTTTGATCTCCGAAATGTTGCAAAAATTAAAAATATCTTTTACATGGGTGATGCTGAGAAACTAGTCCATGCATTTGTTACTTCAAGGCCAGACTATTGTAATTCTTTACTTTCAAGAAGCCCAAAAACTATAGTTAAAAGCCTTCAGATGGTCCAAAATGCTGCAGCCAGAGTTCTGAGAAAAATTAAAAAGAGATATTATATCTCTCCTATCCTAGCTTATTTTCATCGTTTTCCCCTTAAATCCAGAGTTGAATTTAGAATTCTCCTTCTCACATATAAAGCCTTAATTGGCCAAGCTCCATCTTATTTCAGAGATATGGTTGTTTCTTATGTTTCTAACAGAGCACTTTGCTCTCAATCTGCAGGTTTACTAGTGGCTGCCAGAATTTCTCAAAGTGGAATGGGAGGCAGATCTTTTAGTTATCAGGCTCCTTTCCTATGGAACCAACTACCAGTTTTTGTCCGTGAGGGAGATATGCTGTATACTTTTAAGGCTAGACTTTAAACTTTCCTTTTGATAAAGCTTATAGCTAGAGTTGCTCAGGTTATCCTGAGCTATCTCTATAGTTATGCTGCTATAGGTTTAGACATGATAATGTATGTTACTCAACCAGCCAGCAGCAGTTTCTATCCATAAACAAGAATTAGATAAAGTTTTCAGCCAGAAGAATCAAATATTAAGGTGAGATATGTGACTTAAATTTGACCTATCCTGTATAGCATCAACAGGGTTGTCCAACAGAGTTTGTGTTTTATTAGTTCGGAAAATAACTAATAAAGCATTTGGAAGGGCCAGTAAAAATGTGTTAGTTGGGATAGCTTTATATTCTTTGTAAATTAAACAATGATTTCCAAAATGTCTTTTGTATTACTATTTCCTACTGAGAGAATATGGGGTGACATGGGGACAGAAAAAATGGGGGCATTTTTTGAACAAGAATAAAAGTAAAAGGGGGTTATATAAGGTTAATAATAAAGAAATAATAGTGGACTGAGGGAAATGCTTATATGTCCTTCATATATTTTGTAAGATTTCTGGTAAATAGCTTCTTTTATATCACATTCTATTGGTGCTTTGAACATACATTCAAAAATGTTTTTGGGTTTTATTTTCCCAATGATTTTAATTATTCTTGTATATTTTGGAAAGAAAGCACAGATGCAGCACAAAGCTGTTGAAGACAAAGAGGAGGAGGACTGTTTGCTGGTCATTAGCTAGAGTCCAAGATCAGCCTAAAACGAACAGCTAGTCGCCACTCAGATGAGGCCAATTAGATCCCATCTATCCCAACACATCTATCTTCTGCTTGACTGTCCTTCCTCACTTCCCCCTCTCCAAATAAATTGCTCTTTATTACTCTATCATTCAGGTTATTGCCTATGAAATAATGAGACACTCCTGGTCAGGGCCAACATAATTGATTTTTTTTCCCCGCTTTTATTTTGGTTTAACTGTGAATGAATGTTATTAATAATTATGAAGTTTATTAAATTGAGGGAACAGGGACACACAAAACAATTTTATTTATCGCTTTCCGGTAACATCTCCCTCAGTTTCAGAAACACGTGCTTGCAGTAGTGTTCCTTTTTTTTTAAGAATTAGACATACCTGATTGCAGCCTGGTTGAAATATAAACTTGTGAAATATCAATATCCCCTCACTGATCCTTCCCCCACCCTAGTCTTTGTCCCACTGATAGCAGAATGGAAGAGACAGGAGGGGCCTCTGTATAAATGTTTCATTCCTCCTGAATGGCAGGTTAAGTGAGGATACGATAATACCGCCGACAGTAATGGCAACTTTAATTTCCTTTTCCTATTGTGGAGATTTATGAGGAGAAATTAAATTCCAACAGCTTGCAGGCCCTGAGAATCATTATACGATGCAGAGAGGGGAAAGAAAAGAGAAACTGTTTTCATGGTCACAATATATAAAAGAAGCAGGTTAAGTACCAATGGAAAGAGAAGGTAATCTGTAAGGGTGTAATAAACACAAAAGACATTAGACAGATGTTTGAGATAAGAGTTGGAGCAGGGAGTGATATGGAGGGCTTCTAGGATCTAAAACCAACTTTGTGATGCTTTCTCTTTGGCTAATACACATTAGCTTAAAGAAAAATAACATCAGATACGATGGAATTCCGCAAATTTTGACTTTTTTAACTTATCCAATTAAAAGAAAGTGTAAATAATGGTTAAGTAGGATGATCTTGGTACACTATCTATGACCTTTAAGAAATAAAAAAAGCTGGATTCACTTCTGGACAGACAATCCAACAAGCACCATTTGTTGAAATTTAAAATGAGTTGAATTGCACAGAACCATTTAGTAATCATTTCTGTTATTTTTAGTCTTGTTATTACACTGTATTACTTATGCAAAATGAGTTATGTATCTCTCTTTAGCAAAACAGTCATGTAATAATGTTTTACAACACAACATTTGAAATTCATTAATTAAAATGAAGTCATTCATTTCAGGCTCTGTCTTTACCTTTCAGGTTAATTTAGAACCAGAACTGAGCAAGTGATGATTCCTTTTGCATCCAAGAACTAGAACAACCCTTGGACTAACCATTTACTGGTAGTTCCTTCACTGACACAACCCTTGGATTGAGCATTCCAACTGCATGTGTGAACCTCTTGGGACCTTAAACTAACCACCTTTGGCGGATATGAGAATAAAAACATACTCATGAAAATGGCATTCCTGGGCCATACTGTAGGTGAATCTGGATGGACCTTGGACCAACCATACATGGCAGATGAGTTTACCAAGAAACACCCTTGTATATGTGATTTTTGACACGTTTACTGTATGTCAGAGATCAGACTTTAAAAAAGTAATGTCTAGCCCATGGCGCAAATAAGAGGGGGCTTGGTACTGACCAGTCTTGTCAACTGATCAAAGAGAAAAGGATATCTAACTGGCGATTAGAGGCACATTTCTAAATCAGACCATTCCTAAAGGACAGAGATAAATCAGACTATACTTGAAAGGTCTTAGGTGCGCTTCAACGGTAAAATAAACTAGAAGGTACCTCAGATTGGCTACTCCCTGCACATGTGAACACCTGAAGCAATCAAATTATTATTTTTTTCATTCCTAATTTACAGTAGTAGCCATTCAAAATTTCCCCACTTTCCTTGATGGGCCCTTGGCTGGACCTTGGTCAGTTCCCTATAATTCCTTTTTAAACATTGATCTTTGTACTAAAATATGCTTTCTATCATGATTTGTAAACATTAAAATATAAAGAGAAGTGCCTTCTACTGGTCAGACCCTGTAATTCTGTGAAAGGATGGAGACGTAAAAAAAAAAAAAAAAACCTCCCTGCCCAGGAGAAGGCCAGTGGCTGGAAGGTGGAAGGTGGAGGGGATTTTGCTGGGAGCTATAGGAAAGTGGCTGCCATTCGCCTGGCTTTTGACTGGGAAGGGCCATTTTGAATGGCTGCAACTATAAGCAGGATAAATTGGAAGGCAACCGGACATTCATTCAGTTTTTTCGGAAGACATTTCGACAACCTTGTCAGGAGTCTTTGTAGAGAAAACTGTAATAGGAATACTAATGTTTCTAAACAGCATGTAGGTCCATCCTCTTTTGTTTTTTTTGTCTTTAATTATATAAAATTAATTAAAAGAAAAAATTACAACATAATTCAAAAGATACCAAAAAATAGCTATCCCTCGTTCACCTGGATGGTTGGAGTCTTTTGTTGTGAATGGGCTATGTGAAAAGCCTTTTGAAAAGAGTGTGCTTATGTTATTTCTTTGGAACAAGATCCATGTCTGAATTTTAAATGCTTGATATCTGATATCAGGCATTGATATCCCTCTCTGTTCAGTGATGGTTTTTGTTTTTTGACAAAAAAAAACCTCTCTCATACCTTCTGCCCTCTCTGTCCACAATCACTTAGTTTTTTTAAGTGTGGCCTTTGTCCTGAGGTGCTAGTGTATAGCTGAGCTCTCCAGGATGCAAAAGTCATTCTTTTTAAAGCTACAGTGTGTAATAATTACAGGGATATACAGTCAGAAATGTAATATATTATACATAACTATGTTATTTATCATCATCTACGAGCTCAGCCTCTTAAGCTTAATATTTACGTTGCCTTAGAATTCGTTATTTATAATTACATAGGAGCGGGTCTCGCAGCCATGGAGGCAGACATCTTTGCGCTACGGCAGCGCAGAGCCAACAAACTAGCGATTGCGAGATCGCCCATTACGCTCCAAAGTAACTACGGCAATAACGGGTATATTTATTATCTTAAGTCTACATGAAATCTATACCCTACAAAGAGTAATGAAATACTATCTGTAAAATTATCTATGTAAACAAACCTCATCACTTGAGAAGGTAGGTGATGCGGACGTCGTGGAAGACATTTTGTCCCGTAACGCTCGCCGTACTGTTGGGGGGGAGAAGCGGTGTGGGGGAGATGTTCATGTTGCTGCGGTCGGCTGTCTGGACGTTAGATGTCGCTGAAAATTACACACTGTAGCTTTAACCATTAGGCCACAATGATTAAATGTCGTTGTATCTGATTGTTCTGTAATGGTTTTAAATTGTCATGATTTAAAAGGTATCCAGAGACTCTTATCTCACTCAATAGGATGCTTTAACATCCACATTTGAACCTGGACCTGTCTGTGCTTGGGTATATGGTTTCATTATGCATTATTGGGTTTTTGCTGGATAGTCCATAAGTTTAATTCAGACCTTCCTGCTGGATGGAACCAGTTTGTCTCTTATTTCAAGATAACATGATAATACATTTCTAAGAGGTTCTTGTTAACTTCTTTGACTGTAATAAAATACTTTCAAGATTTTTTTAAGGTGTGTAGCATTAAAGTATGTGTTTTTTTTTTTATTACATTTAGTCCTGTCTGGCAGTGTGGCAATAAAAATTGTTGTCTTAATGTCAGAAAGAGCCCATTTTACTCTCAAAAGTAGTGCATTATCATTTGCCACTGTGTTCTGCTTGATTTATACATGCAAATTGTTTTATTATGATTTACAGTATGTAGGCAATCATTCATGACATAACCTTTTTCTTTAAAGTGCCACTTTTTAATCAGAATTTTAATCCTAGATCTATTTGTAATTATCCCTCATTATTACATTAAATGTTACAAATATGAATAAAGATAATCTGTGAAGACTGTGTACTGAAAATGTATTTGTTTTCCACCACAATGAATGACATTCTGCGGTGGATAGTGACAGAGATTATGTACTCAGTTTAATTTACAAGCATACATTTTAGTAATGAACTATACTTTAGGAAGTAACCCCAAAACAGGCTTAAATTGAAAGGCAGCCAAACTTTCTATCAGTTTTTTAAAGAAAGTTCTACAGACAGAATTCTTTGTAAATTCTGACAACGAATAGTTGTCTAAACACCCTAAAAAAACTCAGGGAATGTTCAGTTGCCCTCCAGTTTTAAACCGGTTTTGTGGTTGCCATGACCCAAATGAGGGAGAATTTACACAGGCACTTTAACAAATTATATTGCTGAAACATACTTTTTATTCTTTTTTAAGAATATGACTCTTCTTAGCCTCCCCAGGAAGACCTGGTTTCTAGAGAGGAGAGCCTGGCTGTTTGTCAAACCTTGGCTTCAGGAGTAGCACTGTGTTTTTTTTTTGTCCTGGTCAAGAAGCAATGGACCAGCTCTACAGTCACTTTAGAGTTCTCGAGGGTGTTTGGAAGTGTGCTTAACATGCCTGCCTGTTTTTTTGTTGACCTGGGAAAGGCATTCAACCGTGTCCCTAATGGTGCCCTATGGGGGACGCTTTAGAAGTATAGAGTATGGTCCCTTTACTAGGGGCTATCCGGTCTCTGTACAAGCAGAGAAGGAGTTTGGTTCCACAGTACCGACATTAAGTCAGACTTGTTCCCGGTGCTAGACTCCTCCTGTTCATAACTTTTATGGACAGGATTTCTTGGCATAGCCAAGGGACAGAGGGGATCTGGTTTGGTAACAGCAGATTTCGTCCCTGCTTTTTTGTTGATGCCTTGGTTCTGCTAGCTCTCTCCTGCCAAAACTTACAGCATGCACCGGGATGGTATGCAGCCAAATGTGAAATGGCTGTGATGAGAATCAGCTCCTCTAAGTCTGAGGGCATGGTTTTTGACTAGAATAAGATGGCTTGTCACCTGCAGGTTGGAGTTCCTGCATCAAGTGGAGGAATTCAAGTATCCTGGAGTCCTTTTCATGAGTGAGGAGAGAATGGTATAGGAGATCAATAGAAGGATTAGTGCAGCTGCTGCTATAATGCAGAAAATGCACCTGTCTATCGTGGATGAAGTGAAAGATGATTGAAAGATGGAAACTCTTTATTTACCGGTTGGTGTACATTTATACCCTCACCTATGGTCATGAAACCTGGATCATGACCGAAATGAACTTTTTCTGCAGGATGGGTGGGCACTCCCATAGATATATAGGGTGAGGAGCTCAGTCATTCAGGAGAGGTTAACAGTAGAGCATTGAAAGGGAATCAGCTGAGGTGGCCTGGACATCTTTTCCAGATTCCCCCTGGACACATTCCTTTGGAGGTTTTCCAGGCACATCCCGCCAGAAGGAGGCCCAAGGCACACACTCCTGGACACTCTGGAGGTTTTATTTCTCATGGCTGGCCTCAGAGCATTTTAGGCTACCCCAGCAGAGCTGGAGGAGGTGTCTGGGGAGAGAGAAGACTGGCAGTCTCTAGTGAGATTGCTGCCTTTGGGACCCAGTCCTGGAAAAAGCAGAAGACGATGAGTATGACAATATATAGTAGGTATTAGGTTTTTTAAATATTCGATTTCAAAAGTATGCCTTCTTTTCAATTAGGTTATTTGCCAATTATATCACTTATTTGTAGTTTTATTTTAATTAAGTCTTTTACTTATATGAGTTTTGCTACTGATACCTAAGTCAGTTTCGGGTACTCTACCGATCTCAAGTGATTTTAAAGCTGTTGTTCACATTTTGGCCAATTGCAGTCACAAGCGTTTCTCACTAATAAGAAATATGTTTCTGACCATTAGTGTTTTGTGAGTGGATGTGTATGCTTGAGGGAGAGAGAGAAAGAGAGAGAGAAAGAAAAAAAGATGAAGGAATTGCGGAGCAAGCTTCCACACTGTGTTGTGTCTGCAGGGGGTTAAACTGCTGCATTCAGCTTGGCTGCTTGTCCTTAATTTATTAAAACCAAACCTTATCAGATGACAAGCGTCATTGAAGTTTGACATTGATAGAATAATCTCCTCTAACAGCAGCTTCCCGTGTGTATACATGTGTGTGTTTCACATAGAAAGTTAGTGTGAAGGGTCAGTAGATTACAGACAGAATCTGATTAAGCTAAAATTTAATTATTTCCCCACATTTTTCATTAATGGAAAATAAAAAATATATATATAGATATATAGAGGAAGAGTTTTGTGACAGGGATTTGACTCTGAGACCTGTAAGATTTAAGTTAGATTTTGCTGTGTAACTGACAGGAAAGTAGTGTAATTGTTGTAGTTGCAATATACATCATACGTAAACAGAGTTTTCTGTTTATGCAGTTAACAAAAATACCATTGAAATGCATTGATCAACACTGAAAAAAATCTATTCACTTTTCATTTCTAAACTCTGAATCCAGCCCTCACTTTCATTTCAAGAATCTTCAGTCATCATTTGAAGTGTCCTTTGAGGTTTTTGCACTCTGTTTCAGTTTCAGTCTTGGTACTCGACTGTTGTCTTTTTGATTGTCTTTAAATACATTTGATTTATTCAAATGGCTTATAATAGGGAGGGGGGTTTGAGGATGGTATGCAGTTTAGATATGGGCCAGAAGGTCTGAGAGGCCTGGGTTTTGGATACACAGAGAACAAGTCCCTGCTGTATTTTGGTATTAAGCCATTCAGTGATTTATAGACAAACATAGGTATTCTAAATTATATTCCCTAAGATATGGAAGGTCTACAGTGTAACAATTTTAGAATTGGTGTATGGAAGATTTACGGAAGATGGTTGTAGTAAATGGTTTTTCAAGATCCAGCTGACACATTAGTCCTGTTTCCTGAGGATGTACTTTAGGTAATAGAAGGCCAACTGGGTCACTTTCTTTGTGTGCTTTTGAAGGTGCATCACTACACAAGACTCTACATGATTTATATCTATGCGCTAACTTTTGTATGCTCTTCCTTTTCACATTCTTCTTCTAAAATGTCATAGAATTTGGACAACTTTCTTGTTATTGGACTTTTAAAAACAACTAGATGTTCAATTATGGAATATGTGTGTGTTTGTTATTCTTTGTTATTAAACATTGAATCAAATGATTAATTAAAATGTCCACACATCTCAAAACATAATGTACATAATATTTGTTGTGTGTAGTTTGACAAGTGAGTTGCAATATAATTATTTAGATATGAAAATAAAATAAGATGTTTTAGAACTTTATATTTTTGCACATTCACGTTTAACTAGCAATAGGCATGACGCTGAAAAATAATGAGTGCTAATTCAACACAAATAAAATATACTTGGCAATATAACTAGACAAGGGTTACAATATTCGGGGAAAAAAGTATGATAGTAGTTCTCTGTGAAAAAATTTAAACCATGCAAATCAAATCAGTATAGATCTGAGAAAGTAAAGAACATGTGTTGCTTAAAGGTAGCCAGCTGTCAGTGTTGAGATGATGTGAGGAGCTACTTTAGGTTACAACTTCTAACCCACATGAATAAAGACTGGCACATAATGAGCAAATCATTGAAACACTTAGCTTTGGACTTTATCTCGCCATCAATTTGGGGGTCCTTGGCCTGGAAAACGTTGAAGACCCCTCCTTTATACTGTCACATCACTAGAAATAAAGATTTAAACATTTCTGCAATGCTGGCAGCCTTTCCTCTTTGGAAAGAAATCTTTAAAACCTAGCCTCATCTTATTCCACAAAATACATTCATGTTTTAATTCATTTGCATCAGTGAGGTCTTTGGATATGAATCTGACCTAAACTACAATAAAGAGCAAAAGCTCTTCTTCCCTCCAAAAGGCAGGTCTATTAAAAGCATCTTGTTGCTTTTAATACACCAGCCTTGTTCTGAATGTTTCCTGCTGACTATTCATTTCTATGAGTGAGATGACAAAAACAGTTACATTAAAATGATTGTACCTCTAATTTCTACAAGACAATGCAACATTCAACCATAGAGCAAGCAGATTATAGGAGTAAGACTGTGCGTCACTTGTATAATAACTTGAAAGACAGGTCAGATAGATACAGATATATGTGAACATACAGATACAGTTAAAACTGTACTTATGTTAGAAACTATTCTGGTAGATATCTTAATAAGTATTTTTTTCTTTTCTTTTGTAACCTGATAAATTGCCTATATAAATTCTGTTATTTCTGGAATGTGATAACATAATTTGGGCAGTGTTTGCTAACCTGCTGTAGCCATGCTTCTCAGTCCAGCATCCCTACTTTTGCTGGCTTTGTCTTTTCTTCTTAGCATCACTGCTAACTTAGCTGACCCATTTTGCTTTTGTTCTTTTCTCTGTTTTCACAGTCAGCTGGGTTACCTGCAGCTGCAGCAGTGATGCTACTATTTAGGTCTCTTTCCTTTTTAAAAAAAAACAAATTAGGAAGGGTCATTTCCATTTTTTTGCTTGTTTTATAATGTGCAGCTGTGTTTTATGGGGTATGAAAACAAAAAACAAAAAAAACACTGCAACCCAAATTTTCCAATGGCCAACATGACCCTGCCCATAATATTGCTCTTTCTGTTGACCCCATGAAAGGTGAAGGAAGAGGAACTAGGTGAAACAATTTGATGTATTCAGATTGAGCAGAAAGAGCCCGGTATGATAATCACGGGATGAGAAACAGCTGTGGCAGAATAATAATCTTTATTTAGTAATTTCAATGTTACACTCCAAATGTGTGTTTTACATTTAATCAGTTACCCTTAGGGAGCAATGAGCAGCTTACATCAACTAGGGAGCAATCTAAGGCTAATGGTCTTGGTCAGGGAGCCAGCATGGCAGTCTGTGGGGTTAGATCCAGTCACTTGGAGAATTCTGAAAATGCAAGTTCTCTGCTTCCAACACTAGGCCTCTACTCTTGTACCTGGGATAGCTACTTACACTAACGGACTAAAATTAAGATTAAAAGAGATATACAACCAAAAAGGGAAAAGTATCATTAATAATAGGAGTAGGGGGCGCGCTTCAGTGATGACCCATGTATGGAAGCCTTAAGTCTGATTTATACTCAGAAACCAGGTCGTCTGCACTCTGCTGCACCTCTCCAAAAATGTAGGTGACCGCAGACAGTTCCACTGACAGGAAACCTCTGATTGGTCAAATATACATCTGCTTTACAATATCCGTATTTCCTGTCTGGTACCTTAATGGCTTGTTTTGTTTGTATGATCGTCATTGCAGAAAACAACTTGAGAAGTTGGACTAGCTAGAAGAGTGCGGTGTGTGAGAACGCTGGGAAACTTTTTCCACTTCCTCATCACCTCGGCGTATCTCCACCCACAGTTAGTTCATGATTGTCCCTCTTGTGTTGTGGCGTAGAATAACATAGCGTAGCGTAGACCACGCTCCAATATTGGGTATAAATAAAAAATATCTGCGACATGCTCACTGCGACACACGGCTGCAGGGAGTGTAACCAGCCCTCAAGTCCTCAATGCGGTCGACCCGCATTCGAATCCGACCTGTGGCCCTGTGGCCTCATGTCTCTCCCCTTCTCTTATACTGCTTTTCCTGTCAGCCTACTGTCAAAAAAAAAAAAAAAAAAAAAAAAAACAAGCCACTAGTGATGTAAAAACTCTGAAAAAAATAAAAATAATAATAATAATAGGAATAGGACTGCAACCAAGAAAAAAATTTCTTTATTTATGGATTCATCCACAACATGCATTTTACGCTGATTTAGTGACCTCTTACTTTTTTTCTAAATGTATGTCTGAATCGCTTTTTGGGGAATAAAATAAAAATAGCAAAACAGATGCCTATGCACACATCTAAACTCAAAATGAACTTTAAGATACAGTATATATATATATATATATATATATATATATATGCACTGACCTATGCTAACAATTTATGACCTTAAACAGGTAAATGACAATTGAGACACAAAAAAGTAACATCTGTTGTGTTTGCCACTTCAGAGCTTGATACCCTTTTTTCTCTTTTTCGCTACACTTGGACGACACAGTCCCCACTTCTTTAACTTTGTTTTTTTAACTTAACTGATGTTTCGGAAACATAACCGGCAGGTAACTTTCACTGCAACTATGAGAACTTCTTTCACACCATCTTAAGTCATCACCCACACAGTAATGAAAAAAAGCTAATCAGCACCTGACAGTAACCAACATTTTCACTTAGCTTAATAAACACACAGTGTAAGTTGCACCCATTTTCTCACCTGCTAATACCGCAAAGAGGACGTTAGCCAAGAGCAGTGCTGATAAATATCAAACCTGTAGCCTCATAAACCACAAGCACAGACTAATTCCAGCACATGTATAAAACAGACGTCTTCTGCTCACCACGTTTCATCCATTTCCTCAAACATGATTCAACTCAGAGACCAGAGGCTACCTAATTTATGATTAAAAAGATATTTTATTACCACAAAAAATGTTATCAAAGTAAGTTTGCTTTTGCTTTTTTAATTCAGCATTTTCTGAAGTAAAAAAATAGATACATTAAAGATGGAGAAACTTTATTATTAATTATTGGATAGCCTGAATTATTAAAATGAGCTGTGTATGAAGAACAACATCTTGAAAATGCATTTGCAGCTTCTGGATAAATTTGCTCTGAAGTGACACCACTGGGACAGTTTCCTTTGGACAGTGAAAGGAGGAAACATTTTTTTACAGTGTGCAAAATGCAGTTTCTGAATCTATACTTTGCTTCATATTTATATCTTTATATTTTTCCTTGCCAAAATCTGTACTTTGTGAGATATAAATTACAAATGTGAAATTTCAAAGTTAGGCCTATGTTTACACCAAAAGTATAGAGTGCATAAAAGTAGTGCTTAAAGATTCCAGATTTTCGAATATTGATAAATCCAGTTGTTGCAAATACTAGTATTTGCTGCTAGGAATTAGATATGACTTCTACCTTTCTGGTTATCTTATTTAAGATAAAGCTCTACTCTAAGCACACATGTTATTTTAGAGGACAAAGTCCATGACCCACTGCACAATTCATATGCACACCCCGCTGATTTGGTACTTCATGTAAATGAAATGTGATGCCCATTTAAATATTTACGAAATGGTCAGCTTCTGCTCTAATTGGCAAACCAGTGACTTTGCATGAAAACACAGCATATTGTGGAGTCGGTTTCCCTGAAACATTGTCTGGAGATCTCTGCATCCATAAATTTTTGATTGATACAATTTCTTTAAAGAAAGGTTTTTTTTTTCTCAATAATTCACAAGCTGGCCTGAGGATGTGCACAGGGCTGGGAGGGAGGAGAAACCAGAGTCTATTGGCAAATATTTATCATTTATGGCTCTGAGTGCTTAAATGCAGGTCTGGTCTTTTTAACTAGAGGTTCTCTGTGTAAGCGTGTGAAGAGCATTTCTGCTCAGATGCTCTCTCAACATGAAGCGCAGCAAAAAATTGTGGTCTGTAGGAATCTGGAACACACCGATATATGTAAAGTCTTTGAGCTCAGCTAATGTGCTGAAGGTTTGATGCCGGAAACAAACTATCCAAACATGGGAGTCACATTTTTCAGCCCACACTTGACAGGACATGGACAATGGAATTATCTTTGCTTAGGTCTGCATATCTCCAGAAAAAGACTTATAAATAAGTTGTCAGTTCCGACAATATCAAGGAAAGGGAATTATCTGTTTCTTAGGACTTTGAACCTAAAATCTAAAACATAAAACATTTGAACAATGTTAATCTATGTTCTTTGTATTACTATATTGAATGTTAGATTACACATTATAACAGAGGATCTCAAAACACAGATTAGCTGTATTTGTTGCCTGTTATTGTGGCTTATTTTTTAACAGTCCTGTGTGATTTTTTTGTGTTTACAAAAAAATTGCTTTTTGCTGTCTTTAAAACTACCTTTATATTTTTTTACATTTTTGAATTAGGTATGTTTTAACAGGTGCCTTCCAGCAATAAGTTCATAGGTACTATTTGTGGGCCAGGGTCTTTCTTCATGTTTGCATGAGTTTGCATGGTCTGCTTGCATGGTCTACTCATGTTGGTACTCTCCAGGTACTCTCTCTCCATTTTGGGACTTAAAGATGTTTGAGGGAACGAACGGCTGGTCCCAAAAAGGGGGCATTCTCTTCTTGGGCTGGGGATTCGGTTTAGGACTGAGGTTTAATTTTTTTATTTATGTTTTGCTAATATAGCTCTGGGAATCAATGTCCCAGAGCTAGATAATAGACTAAGAGTTGTGCTTTCACAAGCACACCATTATTGTTGTTGCCAATGGTTAGGCTTGGTATTTATGCATCAAACTTTATTGAATATGATTTAGGGAGAGAAAGAGATGCAGACAAGAAAGAGGGTGGAGTGCTTGAAAAGAAAGAAAACAAAACAAAACTGTCATGATGTTGGCGCTTTTGACTGGCTTAATTATTCATTCCATTCACCTGTCCAACTCTGCCCGGTTTCTAATCGCTGCTCACCTGATTCACCTGCTCCTGCCTCTATTTATGCTGTTTTCATCCAGTCATCAGCGCCAGATTATTCTTGTTCTCTCTAGCCAGTGGTGACAGTGTTTTTAGAGTACCTTGCTGTTTCAGATTTTCTGATCCTGATCCATTCTGCCTCTCAACCACTGAGCCTGCTTGTTCCCAATTGATCTGTTTACCTTAAAGGAATTCATATTCAGAATTCAAACTTCTGAAAGTACTTTAAATATGAAATTATTACATACTGTTTAACAAATGATAAGTGTTTTGACTTAAGAGTAATTTATTTTTTTTACTGGAGACATCCATGCTTGTCAAGGAACACCACTGCCACCTACCGGTTTGTGACATCATGGAGCAGTATCGGCTGTTGAGCAAGTCCCTATACTGTATCTGGTGTTTGTCACTACGAGCTATTATCCAAGAGAATCTTGAAAACATTCTGCTTCGAAATTTTGCATAGGTATTATGTGTTTTTTTCTCTGGCCAGAAGTTTGATGGCAAATCCTTACTCTTCAAGTTGGCAATCGAACAACAATCCCGTCTGTGTAGGATCATGAATCAGAAAGGTGAAATAAAAAATTTTTTATGCACATGGGCATTGTCAGTTTAAGCTCTCGCAAATTTCAATGGTGAAGTCCCCTCAAAATCATCAATAATTGTTATTGATTGCATATGTGTCTCGTAGTTCCCATTGATTTTGCATGTAAAGCAGGGAGAATGGCGCTAGGCTTACCACAATGCCGGAAGATTAATACTAAATTAATTAAATCACCGTAAACATATGGTATAGATAATGATCCATTGATCATTCATTGCTGACCTGACCTTTCCTGAAACTGTCTTTGGACTCCTGGACCTCTGAGACGCCTGTTCCTGTTCTGATCTTTTTTTCCAGAACTGTCTTTGGACTCCTGGACCTCTGAGCCTGCCTGTTCCTGTTCTGATCTGTCTTACCTGAACATTGGGTCGTCTGTTCTGTGTCTCAACAAAAAAAGGAATTTTAAACACAGAAGATAAATAGTAAATCCTAAATCTGCTTGGGCACATGCATGAGATGAGAATTAAAGAAAACAGAGAACATAACAACAGTAAAAAATAAATAGATAATAAAGTAAAGTTTAAGACAGCTTCCAGAGCAGTGACTATTCCTTGGATATCCAGTCACAATATGTGTGTGGAAAGCAAAACCTAAGGTAATTACACAATATTATTCAGGGTTGTATATATCTGTAGCTGCAGCTTAGTATTTAGTATGAGTGTGTATCCATGAGCAACTCGAACCAAACTCCAGTTTTACGTTTGCATGAGCATGCTTGTTCATTAAGGATTTGTAGAGCTTCTTCAGAAGGAAAATACACCCAATAGCAGGTGTGGGTGGCCCCAGCCCAGTACGGAGAAAGAGGCGACTCAAGCCCCAGAGATTCAAATTCACCCCAGATCAATGGGACATGAGGAGCGCAGACATAGGGATGGTTGCACCCACCAGAGAATGGCAGACATGATTACCCAGGGCCCATCCCTAGAGGGGCCAAATCCCAAAATTGACCTAGTCTCTCAGGGGCTGGACTGCAGAGGTCCCACAGGGCCATGGTAGCAAACCCATGGGCTCCAAGGGGCCAGGGTGCTCATTTACGGCCTGTCAGTCACCAGGGATAAGACAGCACCCTCTAAAGTACCCAAACCCTTACATTTTGAGAACCATCAGCCAGCCAGCAGGCACAGGTACCCCTCAATGATGAAGAGCATAAGAAGGGGGAGGAGACAGGTCCCACTTATACTTGGGGCTTAAGATGTTCCAGTAGGTGGGAGGGGAAGCAAACACTGTACCTGATGTATCCAAAGACAAACTGACATTCATCCACTCATACTTACACAATCCAAGTCTTACACCCATATGGACATATACAAGCATTCAACGGAGAGACACAGGGACTGACAGTAAACATATTCCTACACTCCTCGTACATACACTATCCTCCCAGGTTTAAGGGATGATCACCCTAGGGGGAACATACCCCCAGACCCAGGAGATCTCCAGTCCCCCAAGTGTAGGAAGAACAACAATCTAAAAGTTATGCGTTTGATTTCAACTTCTTTCTTTTACATATTGATGGATCCCCAGACAAGACACTTAACCTAAATTGCTTACTGATGTATGCCGCAATGTGTGCAACTGCGTGAATTTAGCTCTAGTGCATGGGTGTGAAAATGGTTCAAGAAAGAGCTGTGTGGCTGCAGGTTTTTTTCCAACCAAGCAGTAGCAGACCAGACTCCATTTATTTCATCAAGTTAGTCCAGTCCTAACATGATAACTTGATGGAGTCTGGTGTGCTATTGCTTTGTTGGAAAGAAAACCTGCAGCCACAGGGCCCTTTCTGGAACTAGTTTGACACCCCTGATCTAGTGTAAGGACTTTGAGTGGTTGGTATGACTAGAAAATCACTATATTTGGTTTCATACTTTTCCAATAAATTCGTTTTCTTTGTTATTCTTACACAGGCATGACTTTTTTTTTTATTTGTCATGCTTGTAAAGCTTTGCACTTACTTTCTATTAATAAATGAAAAGAGCAAAGAAATTGCAGTTGATATTAAAACATTTTCTCCAGTGTTAATTATCTCAGGAATACAGTTGCAAATGGAGAACTACAAAGAGCTATGAAACACTCAAACTTGGAATATAAGGAACAAACAACAGATGGAAATAAAAAGGCCACTTTGAAGGAATCCATACATCTTCCATTCCAAACCACAAGGAAGGTGTAGAGGTGTTCGAACAAAATCTGTTGACTGTTGAAGTTTTTGGAGTGAAATTTAATTATTTAATGATCATTTATAAGAAACCAACATGGTTTAAGTCTCCCCCCAACATTGGACTCATCCCAGTTTGCCTACTGACGGGAACGCACAACTGAGGACGCGATCTCCTCTGCTCTTCACCTGAGCCTAGCACAAGTGGAGGAGAAGAACATCCATGTGCGGATGCTGTTCCTGGACTTCAGCTCAGCTTTTAACACCATCATCCCACAGCATCTGATAGGCAAACTGGAACAGCTGGGCTTCAATTCACCCCTCTGCAATTGGCTGCTAGACTTCCTCACAAACATACGTCAGTCAGTCAGTCAGTCAGGTCGGACAGAATACCTGTGATATCATCACCCTAAACACAGGCTACCCTCATAGCTGCATCCTGAGCCCCTAGCTGATCACTCTGATGACAGACGACTGTGCCTCGAGGTTACCTACCAACCACTTCGTGAAGTTTACAGACGACACTACGGTGGTGGGCCTCATCATAGATGACCAAGATTACAGAGAGGAGGTGGAGCAACTGGTGGGTTGATGCAAAGATAACAGCCTGATTCTGAATGTGGAGAAGATGAAGGAGATCACTGTCCACTTTAGGAAGAACTGGCCTAATCACGCTCCATTGCTCATCAACAGCTCAGCTGTAGATATGGTATGCAGCACCAAATTCCTGGAGGTACACATCACAGACAACCTCACCTGGATTGTAAACACCACCTCACTGGTCAAAAGGGCACAAAAGCACTTCTACTTCCTGTGGAGGATGAGGAGAGCACCCCTGCCCCCACCCATCCTAGAGAGCATTCTGACCAGCTGTCCCATTGTGTGGTGTGGAGGCTGCAGCACCTCAGACTGGAAGAAAGAGAGAAGAATGGTGAGAACAGCAGAGAGGATCATCAGGGCTCCTCTTCCCTCCATAAAAGACATTTCATCCCAGCGCTCAGAGTCCAAAGCCCCGTTACATCATCAATGACCCCCTCATACCCCTACCATGGACTGTTCTCACTGCTGCCCTCTGGGAATAGGCTTTGCATCATTCGATGAAGGTCCAGCAGATTCAATTTCTACCCCACTGCCATCAGACTGCTGAACTGTTAAGAAAACTATAAATCATCTCACAAACTCTAAATCACACTGATAACAGCAAGCCAAAAATATTGCATATTTGCACCATATATAGTAATGCTCTGAACTGCCATATCAATGTGTTTTTAGCACCATGTTTTTTTCACCCACACTCTTTACATTTGATCACTGCTGCACTTCATGTAATGGAAATGTTCACTTACTGTCTGAAAGCTGTGCTAAACAAAATTTTGTTTTGTTATACACTCTGTGTACAAAAGTAAAAGTAAAGTTGTCTCAGTGTTAAGTCTAAGATTTGTGACATTATGGATTAGAAATTTGACTTACTGTTCCCTCAATATTTAGTTTTGTTAAATGCTAAATTGGTACTGAGCTGTGTAAAGTGTTCCAATATATTTGAATCCTTTTTATTACCACAACTTGAGATAACTGTTGATACAAGGCAAAACTTAGACATACATTTGTGTCACACTTAAACATTTCAATGCTTCTTCAACTTCCCCTCTACATTTAGGTTTTTTAATGGTTAATGTTAGGGTTTTGTAGGGCGCTTAAAAATATCTGAGGACTCCAAAATAATAAAGCCCGGTAATGTTAAGCCTTATCTTTAATTCTGCACAAAGCAACAATGACGATTCAGTAAATCTGAAATTCTGAATCCGAAAAACCTCTTAAAACCCAGGAACAATTGGCTTTAAGTGCAAGTAAGAACAGCTCAATGACACCTGTCTACCCGGGTCAAAGGACTTGGGTTGTGACCTGTGTAAAGATCACCTCGGGTCCAATCGCCATGCTGTGGGAACCCCAGACCGGGGTTGACCCACTAAATTACATGATACCATTGAATGCATTGTATGGACCTCAACTCACTGCGGCAGTCATATCTGATCTAACAAGCCAAAACAACTTTAAATTCGATAAACATGGTGCAACACTGGTTGGGAGTTTCGGAAAGATAATAGAGCGGAACCATAAAGCACACTTACTACACCCTGGCTTCCTTACATGTTGCTCTTCATTGTTTACTTTCCTGATTTCTCTGGCACTGGTGACAGCATCAAACCTAAGTGAGTGTGATAGTGTCACCAGACAGGGCTCGATGTTAACGATCTCCCGGGGCAAGTAGTTTTTATTGTTGGGAGAGTACAAATTTCATTGCATTTGTCCGCCGGGCAAGTGCAATGATTGCAAAAAAATTATTTATCACTCAAAATTACTTTAAAATCACAGACATTCGATGAAAACAACCGGGAAGCGTTGCCGGCGCCATTTTTCTTGTTTTGTACACGTTCTCGCGTGATTAGAAAAAGGTGCGTGATTTGAAAAAGCCACGTGATTTACCGCCAGATGGCGTCATTTTTGTCCACCTAACTGATGTAGTTACCAAAATGACAAACAAGCTATAAAGCGCTATCATATGGCAGTCTTCTGTACAGTGATGCAGGTCATACATTATAAAATGTTCATTACATTTTTTTCTCTTAGACATTGGAGAGGTGCATTTTAAATGTTATAGAGCTAAACATGTTAAATTGGTGACCTGTTATGTTTTATTATTGTCTTGTTGCTGCATTTATATTGTCAGGGAAAACTAATCCTGAGTCAGTTAAACGTCAGGGAATTCTGAAATTATGCAAGACTGTAGAAACCCTGTATAAAAAAACTATGTATAATGATTCTCTAGAAAAGTCAAATTATATTAATAGTATTATCTTCTATAAACATACCATTACTCTAAAATAAAAGTTATTCATTTGTGACATTGACTTCTGTATGTGATTTATCTTAAGTTTTTAACCTGTCAAGTTTTTTTAAAATATTTTTAACATTACAATTTATATTATTCCAAGCACACAACAGTTTAAAGCAAAGTTTAGCTTGAAAAGAATGTGCAGGAAGGATTGAAAAGCATGTTAACATGGTAATGTAGGCTTGAGTTCATTATCTAAAGCATGCATATACACACCAGGAACCTGTAAACTTAAAAAAATACTGAATTACAAAAAAACATTTTAAAAAACAAACATGTTTCATTGATATCTATACAAAAATGAAAATTAGGAACTATATTGATCAAATATTATACTGGGCAAGTAAAAATTGTTTCTGGGCAAATGAAATGTGAAAGTCACTTGCCCAAAGGGCAAGTGGTAAAAATCCTTAACGTCACGCAGCTGCGGGGGGACAGTGGCCAAGAAGGGTTCCAGCGAGGGGGTTAGACCCAGTTAGACCCAGCTTTCTTTGCCAGAGGGAAGGGAGCCAAATGTCAATTGTTAGCTTGTCAACCCATGTCTAAAAAACATACAATTCACAATTTTCAGTAGGAAAGAGGCTTGGATTGTGATGTTGCTGGTGATTTCTCTGTTTCAGCTTCAGTAACATAAGTAGAAGGAGGAAGGTTCAAAGCAGGGGCTGGTACTTTTTTTACTTAAAAAGACTTCCAAAGGCTCACACTTGAATAAGGACTATATCGCAATCCCTGGTTGACAGAAAAATCAAAACAAAACAATAGCATAGGGCCATAACATGTCATTAAAATTTTCGTCAATCTCATTACTGAAGAGATTGACAAAAATGTCTTATTCACATCTTGAAGTGTGTTGAGAAAGGGGCTCATGACAACCTCCAATTTGTTCCATGAACACCTGAAACTCACAAGGGAAAAGTCCAGTTCTTGGCAAGTGCAGCTAATCCATGGAGACAATTCTGAGACAATTAGTGGACAAAACTCTTTAGTGACACAAATTCAGAAAATCTTATCAGTTTTCTGGGGTTCTTTCTTAGGCAACACTATGTTAAGTGTTCAGTCAGCTCAAATCAAAACACTAGAGCGTCAAAAAATAGAAAAATCTGAAATAAATCCCATTCTCAAAGGTTTTTGTGTAATTCCTAAAAAATGCAACAGCAACATAAGAAGTGCTTTGGGAATAAAAAGAAAAATAGAAAGTGACCAAAACAGCAGGAAACAAATGGAGGCCACAAGCACATGTGAAAGCATGACAGAGTGGCATGACATTGATTGATGTCTGAGCACTCCTCCTGATTCACTGATTAAACCCATCAATCTATATGCAGAGGAGGTGTCCGATGCAAATAGGCCCAATCAGATAGGACAAAATGGTTTTGTCAGGAAGTTATGGAAATAAGAGCATGCCTACCGATTCAGGTGTGACTGTGAGAACGCAGCGTGCAGGCGAGGATCTGAAGCCACAGTACTCCAAATTAGGAGATTACATGCTCTCAGCTTCCCTCCGTTTGGTCCTGCTCTGACACCCAAATTGTTCTGCCATTCTTACTATTTCCTCTGCATTACTCATTGCATGTTGATCCAATACAAAGCAGCAGATAAGGGGAAGGCCAACTTCTGTATACATAAAGCATTCTTGTTTAACAGATATGGAAAAATCCCTCATAAATATAATGTATTGGATTTATTTTTTATTGTTAAACAATATGAGCAGCATGACCTGGTGGAACATCGTTTAAAAAAAAGCAAAAAACACATCTGTTGTCTGAAGAAAGTGAAGTGAAGGAAACTGCTGTAACTCCAGATAGATCTCTCCTTTTTTTCCCCAGTAACTTGTTTTCACCTTTCTTCTTTTGTTGCCTGACCATTTCAATATCTCAGCTCATCTAATAACAGTCATTCCTCTGTGGATTCTGTGTCACATCTCACTTCCTCAGCCCTGCAGTGTACGAGTGTAGATTTCTGTGCCTGCACAAGCGCACACTTTCCCCCGAAGCCAACTGTGATCCGAATCAGTTTAATTAAGTAACAAATTCTGTTGGCATAGTAACAGCCCAGCTAATTTATCATGGGAAATCACGTGTGAGACAAACAGGTTGCATGGCAACAGCCAATGGCGTCACGGGATGTGGCAGTGGCAAATTGTATGGGATACAGATGCATGTGACGGCATGTTGATGCATTTGAGTGCTGTTAGAGTGTATTGAGTTGTGTTGTGCGACATTCCAGAGTCAAACTCAAGAAACAATATCATCTTGACCTTATGATATTTCAGTGAACTCAGTTGTAAGCATTAAAACAAGCAGAGGAATCCTGAATGTCTCCCTTTTCTCTATTATTGGCAATGATGATCGTTGTCCACATGCCTCCTGTTAGGACATGGTTTTAACTTCAAGATGATTCTAACAAATTAGGAGAAAATGTGGACTGAAAGTAAGTTGGATGAGGAAGTTGGATGAGCATATATATATATATATATAGCCAATGCTTCTGTGCTGACCTTTATATCACTGTATCTCACTTGGATCTTTTTTTATCTGTTACCTTTCCTTCCTCTAATTAATTATTTAATCTTTTTCCAAGTAAAAAAAACAGAAGAATATGTTCTTTACAAGAGTAAAAATTTTGGAAATTATTAAAGGAAGAGGGAACTACAACCACCTTTGCACTTTTAATCTAAACCCAGATTTCAGAATAATTGGAGAATGCTTGTCATAGGATAAACCTCATGATTGTGCCCTTTTTGGACTTTTGTTTAAGTTTGTTTTTAATTCAGGCTTGCAGGTGGTGCAGTGATAGCGCACACGGCCCATGTACGGAGGGCTAAGTCCTCGATGCATGCAACCCAGGTTTTAATCCGGCCTGTGGTCCTTTCCTGCATGTCTCTCTCTCTTTCTCATACATATTCTGTGTTTTCTTGATTGTTGTTTTCTTTTCAATTGTGTGTTATATTTAAGCAGTGTATTTTCTTAGTTACTCTCTGTTGCCCTCTTGTGCCAGTCTCCTTTCCTTTAGCTCTTTCTACTTACTTCTGTCTACACCTGCTCCTCTTCAGCTAATTAGTTCTCCATTGGTTTCTCTCTGCCATATATACCTCCTGGTAAGTTAATCTTTGCTGGATCCTCGTCGTTCTTTTGGTTAATTCCTCCCTATTGCCTCCTACTTCTTTGGTTCTTGAGTTTTTTGTGTCTGTAGGTTCTGGAATAAGGATTTTGTATTTTTACTTTTTCATTAAACTTTGCAAGCAATCATCCCTGCCTCTTCGACCCAACATTTGGGCCCACAACTCCATTCACCAACTGTGACAATCTTTAAATTTTAAAAAGTTAATTAATCAGTAAAAATTTAAATTCCTGTTTCTTCAAAGCTGATGTCAACTATTAAACTTTAGGCCCCAGTGACACTCTTCAATTTCTCTCTTTAGGCTGACTTTAATCAGATATTGTCACTCTATTAAAACAAAAAAGAAACATTAAACAAAACAAAAAGATAACTGTAATTCCTCAAAGCTTCATGGAAATAAAAATATATCTGAAGTAAGAACCAAAATGTGGATGATTATATTAGTTGAACAACTTTAATATTCCAAACACTTACCAAAACACAAAAATTGTGATACAGCTCTACTCCGATCAGCTGGCTTTACATTACATCATAAACTGTATAATATTAAAACTATATTTTTCTTCTTACCATTATGTTCCAAACCTTTACATTTGAAGCATGATTAAAAAAAAGTTTTTTGCCTGGCTTGTTTCTGAAAAGTGATATTTTTGTGTATTATGAATGTTTGACTTCAACAAAAAGTCAGGCAAAAATATGAGTCTTCATTTTTTTGTTACAAAATGTCTAAGATTTTGAAGGCATAATATCAAGCCTTACAATGGCCTTTAAGATAAAAACCGGAAACAACCTTTTTTCAAAAAAGGATTTCTTTTAAAACTTTATGTAATTTCAATAAATTATGGACAAGTACTCATAACATTATAAAGTTTAATTGATTTTACTGTTGTAACCTTTTTTTTGTCACGGCCTCTCATTCACTATCTCCCAATTACCAGAGACTAGAATGCAAATGCAAAAGCTTTTGGAGTAAAATAGCGGAAAAAATGTTTTCAAGTGTAAGTATCATTTGTTCATTTTTTATTGTATATGTGTGAATACATGCCATTGCTTGCTTCAGTTTTTAAGATTTTTTCAGCACTAAGATAGCAGGAACAGTAAGCAGTCCACCTATTTTAATGACATAAAACATACTCTCCTTAATCTCTAATTGTGCATGCTTGTAACCTGCACACTAGAACCCTCACATGCACTTCAACAAAATATAGAGAGTTAGACAGAAGTAAATGACTACAGACTAGCCACCCTGTTGTCTTTGTTCCTGAAATCCTTTAAATGACTGTTGTTAAAGCACAGGCCCCTGCTATACCCTTGGCAGTTTGTTTACTAGTCAAACACATTGGCAAATGATGCAGTCAGCTTTGGACTTCACTTAATCCAGGCACGATCTCAACCACGCATGGTTTAACACTACAGCCCTTTTTGTGGTCCTCAGCTAGGCTTTCAACAACCAATAAATCCTTCACCAAATGCTTTAATGTTTTAAAGCATAGTGTAGCATTTGATTTTGAGCTTGCTTTACTTTCACTGATTTCATTTTATCTTATGCCACGTAGAGAGAAAACTGTCTCCTGTTATTCATGTAATTTCTTTCTTCTTTTTTAGAAGAGACCCTGTGGACCCCAACTGTTTACCACAGTAGATGTAAAAGCTTTGATAAACTGGCTATAGGTTGACTTCCTGCTGTGTTACAGCAATCTGCAGCAGAACAGCGCAAACACTGACATTTATTCATAAGAAAATGTCACCGTTTATTGCACTAAAAGTTGCCGTAAATGTCCCTCTTGAGCCTTAGTGATAACAGCTGACAGGAAAGTGGGGAATCTTAAGTGAAGCCTTTAGCACAAATAGGAAAGAATTTGTTTAAAACACAATTTCATTTTTTTTACTTGCAGAACTATATGTGAGGATCTGGGCCGCTAAGTAAAACAAATACAGATAAGTCAGACAAAGGCTGATATATTAAGCCTTTATTTATGTCAATAAGGATTAATTTCGGCCAATGACTAATAATTACTAATTACTAATTAATAATTTTAACACCTGGTCCTGGTCTAACTGAAATTACTCTAGAAGAAGTAGTGGAGTAGGACTTGTAGAGCAAGCCATAGACCAGCCACACTAACACTAACGCTAATGTTACAACAAGTCTGCTAGTCAGCCACTCCGCCAAATCAAAGCCAGACCCTTGATCCCTACCACACATTGTCCATACCATTAAACCTATTCTCCAAAACCACCACAACCAAAACTCAAGTCCTGGCACCAATCAACCCCCAAGACCTGATGCCAGACTCTAGAGGCCCAATTTCTCCTCTGGATCTCCAAAATCTGATGCCAAATAGAGAATGGGGACACATGAAAACACTGAGCCTACCTCCACTGGACAGCATCTGGCACCAACACTCCCCACTAACGTGAATGGTAGTATGATGAAGTGAGCAGAGGATGTGTTTGGGGATAGGGAGGAAGTGACTAGGGGGCAACAATCTCTAAGGGGGGGCATCTCCCCTGCTGACCCCAACAGGCACCACTTTTCACCGAGATCCAGTGAGGGAGGCACTGACCATTGACCTCAGGACAAATGGCAGCAGTACCACAGAGCGAATGGAGCCCAAGGCAAAGGACAAGCACATCTCAAGCATCAACAAAACCAGGAACCAAATTTGTCTTTTTAAATTAAAATACTTTCAGACCCCTTGCTCCCCTGCATGTTTACCTAGCTACAACAGAATTGGAACATGCCTTCATGTCCTAAGCTGAATGTTTAACGATTTCTGTCCCTCATGTGTAAATATGAAGACTACTAGAGCAATAAACATATTATGACCATTGTAACAGCATTAAAACATGGGCAATTGACATTTGAATGACTTTTAATATGATTGTGTGTTTGAATATTCTGGTTATCTGAAGCTCATATTTCCAGTAAAGGGCTTAGATATCATTCCCCTCAAACATAAGACACAAATTTCCACGAGAAAATTAGAGGTTTGACAGAAGCAGTTTTAGTTTTTCATGGCAATTGCCACACAGAATGTCTCAAGCCATTCTCACCTGCAACAGAAATGTTTGCAGCAATGCAAATCCTTGATGTGTTGTCTCTCTCCAGTGCACATTCCTGTCATAAAGCACAGCTGTCCCAACCAACAGCGCACCCACTGGACTAAGTGCTCATGTGATGAAAGTTATTCATCACATTTGAATTATTCTAATCAATTTGCTGTCAGGCTAACTGCTGTGGCCGTTACAGTGACACCGCCGTCAAGCACCGTTTGGCTGCAGCTAGGCGCTGCCCATGAAATTTATACGTTCCATAAGTACTCATAAAACCTTCATGGCATGACTGAGCGAGTAGAGCACCCCCCCATCCTGTCAGCATTCCCACCCAGACACTTTAGTCAGGACCGCAGCTGCAGACAACAAAGTCACTCAGAGACAAATACACCCGATTAGTGCATGAACAGGGCACTGCAATGGTAGGAAAACAGCTTGCAAACACAATAAAGAGCAGTATGCATAAATTCTCCTTTTCTTAACTCTCAAATGAATAGAAAGGGAGCAGGCCTGAGATCTCAATCAATGAATGAGGTTTGTCATCCAGGTCTTGCTCAGAGCAGCGGAAAGCATCCGCTAGTTCCTTCCTTCATTTAACACCCAGCATAAAAGCTGCTTTAAGCCAAAACAACAGGGCAGACAATCTGAGCCTAAATGCAGTAATCACCAAGCGAATATGGAAAACTACAGCTTCCTGAGGGGCCAGAGGCAGAGGGATTAATATAAACTCTACTTACTGGTTTCCTTTGTCATACGAGTGTGGCTTTTCATGCTTCCAGTAATGAGTTCCTATTTATTCTAAAGTTCTGTACAAAAACCTATTCACAAAATTGTTCCTAAACTTTAACTTCCGCATTTGTAAGAAAAAATTTATAAATGTTTTTTCATGAAATATATAAAAATATTGTGTCATGTAATTTAATATCGGATCATCTAAACAATGTTTTTCTGAAAATGGCAATATTTGTAACAAAAACGATAGTGGGCCAAGGGCAGAGAAATTAATAGAATTCATAAAATCGAGTCCACTTAGGTTAGGGAAATCCCAGGCTACACCATTTGTCCTGAGGCCTAAATTACCACATGGACACTTGATAATTATTTGTTGAATCCAATCATATCTCTAATATTTTAACATTTGATATATCCTTCAAAAATAGTTTGTTTTTTTTAAAGTAATTTTTAAGATTGATCAATTGCTATTTACCTAGTAGAAATATATACCTGAGTATTTCTGCTTCCATAAAAATAATACTAATAGATAAAGATTAATGTTGAATTTCTGAATAAATCTTATTTTTCACTGACTAAATTAACATTTGTCTATCCTTGTTGTCTTATTGACCCATCATTCTCTAAATATGCTACTCAACATGGTCTGTAGGTTTTTTTTGCCTACTCTTAATTCTATCATGGGCTGCACAGTGAAGCAGTGAGTAGCACTGCAGCCTTGCAGCAAGAAGGTTCTGGATTCAATTCCCGGCCTGGGGTCTTTCTGCATTGAGTTTGTATGTTCTCCCTGTGCATGCTTGGGTTCTCTCCGGGTACTCCGGCTCCCTCCGACAGTCCCAAAAAAATGACTGTTAGGTCAATTGGCTTCTCTAAATTCTCCTTAGGTGTGAGTGTCTGTTTAAATGGTTTTTTGTCCTGTTTGCAATTTGATCATTTTGGCTACGTTCACACTGCAGGCCTTAATGCTCAATTCCGATTTTTTT
>NW_015152714.1:36657-38290 GCF_000732505.1 Cyprinodon variegatus | reverse complement strand
TTGCTCCATTCTCTTGAGCAGACCGCAGACATCCATGTTTGAGAATGTAACAGGAGGCAAATCATCCAAATAATGAGAGTAGTAGTGCGTAGTAGTGCACAGGTCAAACAGCACTTTCTTGGAGAACTCTATAGACTAAGTGTCAAAAGTGTTAATAGCCATCAGCACTATTTCATCTTGGCTCAAAGTACTGATTTTTACAGCCAAAAAGATTAAGAGCTCATCCTCCGCAATTATTTTGCCATCCACAATCCTGTAGATCTCACGTTTTTGTCTAGATTGACATGAAGCTGGGAAAACAGAAACACACGCTGTTGCTCCGTCAGCCATCTTGACACACACTTAGCAGGGATCCAGAGCAATTGTTTGTTTTAACAAAGGAAGAACAAAATCAGATTTCCAAATAGATGGAATTTCCTTGTTTTCAATTGAAAGATAAAAAAAAAAAGGACAATGGCATTACCTGTCACGGTTGGGTGACTAGGTTTTGAGTACCCAAATGCAGAGATCAGGCGGCAGAGATAAATTTTCTAGATTTAATGACAGAACTGAGGCAAAATACACAAATATAAAATAAAAGAAACAAAAGACCAGAAAATGTCAGGGAAAACTCACGTGGACTGCAGAGGTGGAGTATATAAGGAAAACTGAACAAAGGGTGGGCTAATGAGCTGAATATGGAGCATGTGCGAGTGGAACTAACTAGAAGGAAGCCAAGGGGAAAGGAAACAAGCACAAGGGTGCAACAGAGAGTAACTTAAGACTGTTTCGGTATAATGGAAAAATAAAACAAAGATTAACAAAAGAGAATAACTAATAACTGAAAACCCAGAGTCCCGGATGTCAGATGCTCTTAGAGCCCAAAGACAAAAACAAACACATAAAGAAAACACAAAATAACCCATCCATGGTGGGTGGCACAGGGCCCTGGAAGGAGGGCAAAAAACAAAAAGCAGAGTCCAAAACAACGTCTCAAGCAGGGCAACTAAGAAACAGAGTCTTTGGAGGCACCCTGTCCCTGGAGGACGGCCGTGAGGCCAGCGATAGACGAGGGCCTCTGGAGGACGGCCTTGAGGATGACGACGGAGGAGGAACCTATGGAGACTGCGTCTCTATGACACAGGAACCTTGGGAGTCGTCGACTGCAGCTCAGGAACCTAGGAGATGGCGGCACAGTTTGGGACCCATGAGAGGGTTCCCAACATGTGGTGTGGAGCTCCCGCTAAGGGGCCTTGGAGAAGTCCAGCACCCACTGAGGGGCCTTGGAAGTTTCACTACCTTGGGGCTCTCACAGTGGTGCCTCGGATCTGCCTATTGATCTCCCGCTCTATCTTCCCCTCATTCATGAACAAGACTCCAAGATACCTAAACTCCTTCACTAGGGGCAGTACATCCTCCCAACCCAGAGAAGGCACTCTACCCTTTTCCGGCACAAGACCATGGTCTCGGATTTGGAGCCATTGATCCTCATCAGTGCCAAAACCTGTTAATCAGTGAGTTTTATAGCAGCTAAAGGTTGAATTGCAGGACTTTGGAATTAAACACACCTTTGTTGGCGCTAAACTAAAGCAGGAGGCGGTTTTTGATTGTTTGTTCCTGCAGAGAGACTCCCAGACGATCAGATTCACCTTCA
>NW_015152714.1:22828-33411 GCF_000732505.1 Cyprinodon variegatus | reverse complement strand
GCCTGGGACTAGATGGGAGAAGCCGGTCAATGACCTGAAAAGAGTTGGGACCACCGTTTCCATGGTTAGATGTCATGGTTTGAAATCATGCATGCGACTGAAGGTTCCCCTGCTTAAACCAGCGCATGTCAAGGCTTGTCTTTAGTTTGCCAACGACCGTTTGGATGATCCAGAGGAGTCACGGGAGAAAGTCATGTGATCAGATGAGACCAAAATAGAACTTTTGGGGTCATAATTCCACTAACCGTGTTTGGAGGAAGAGAATGATGAGAACCATCCCAAAAACACCATCCCTACTGTGAAGCATGGGGGTGGTAGCATCATGCTTTGGGGGTGTTTTTCTGCACATGGGACAGGGCAACTGCACTGTATTAAGGAGAGGATAACCGGGGCCATGTATTCTGAGATTTAGGGGAATAACCTCCTTTTCTCAGTTAGAGCATTGAAGATGAGTGGAGGCTGGTTCTTCCAATGTGACAATGACACGAAGCTCACAGCCAGGATGACCAAGGAGTGGCTCTGGAAGAAGCATATCTAGGTTCTGGCGTGGCCAGTCTCCAGACCTAAACCCAACAGAGAATCTTTGGAGGAAGCTCAAACTCTGCGTTTCTCAGCGACAGCCCAGAAACCTGACTGATCTAGAGAAGATCTGTGTGGAGGAGTGGGCCAAACTCCCTCCTACAGCGCAAGCCTGATAAGAAACTACAGGAAATGTTTGACCTCTGGAATTGCAAACACAGTTTACTATGCCAAATATTAACTTTGATTTTTTTCAGATGTTCAAATACTTATTTGCAGCTGCATCACATGGAGAATAGTAAAAAAAAAAAATCTGATTTCTGGATTTTTTTTAAAATTTAGATTATGTCTCTCATAGTGGACATGCACCTACCATGACAATTTTTGACTCTCCATGATTTCTAAGTGGAAGAACTTGCAAAATAACAGGGTGTTCAAATATTTATTTTCCTCACGGTAAATGGAAAAGGCAAAACACAACAGCAAAAGGGATTAAAATGCAAATGAAAAAGATATTGGCTATAAAAAAAGGGAAATGTGTTTGAAAATGTTTGATAAGGAAAGGTATTTATAATCAGATCTGTGGATTTTAGTATACAAATCTCCAATTAGAAATAGGATTTGAAAATATATTTTCAAATTGCAGTTTTTAATAATGAAATAGATTTACAAATGGTCTTTCATAATTCAATTTAAAATGTCCCATTACAAAATTATATAAAAAAAAAATGTATTTTTAATAACTGTATCTTTTCATATTCCTACCTGTTATGCGTTTTGTCTTCATGTTCTGCATCTAAAATAATTTACATACTAGACTATGGATTATAACAAAAATCAGGGTCCTCTGCAATGAACATAACCTGCATCCATGTCAGCTGTAAAAACAAGTTTTACTATTCAAATACACGTCCTTGAAGAAGTGTGAGGAGTCGCTCCACTAAGACGTTTAGGTGAAGGTATGGAGCACAAGAAGTCTGATTTAGCTCTCTTTAGATGACCTCTGTGATTTCCTTACATCTCAGGGTCAGGATGACTGGTACTGATGCTGACATGTACATCTGCATTATCCTGTATGGTAAGCCTATGGGAGGATTCTGGTCCCTGATTGGTTTGATGAGCATATTGGAATTAAAATTCAAGAGGTTCTGTAAACAAATCAAATACTAAGAGTAAAGTAGATATTTCTTTGTAAATATATTAATCACTGGGAACAATGCTAAAGGTGGCAAATTTATGCATTTATTTCAAATAAAATATTGATTTCACATGAACCATGGAAGAACTGTGTTTTTATTTACTATGTCCATCTGAGACAATTATTCATTGCAAACATCACTGATGTTGCCATAGCAACAATAAACCAGTCATTTTTAACAATCTGTCAGTGAGCGCTTGTTTTCATGCAGGATGTGCTGCAGCTGCATCCCACATACTTTACATTAATAAATACCGTTATATTTGGGTTTTCTGGATGTAAAGTGAACATTTTAGAAGCACAGTGAAAAAGTTGCCCAGAGATCCTCTGATCAGAACTGAACTGATTAAAGCAGCACTTTTTATTTCTTTCCTAAATGTTTGTAGAGATGAGCTGTTAAACCATCTGAACACTTAGATGTTTGTTTCTGTTTTTTTTTAAACTTCCTCCATCCATATATTCATAGTTTTCATCAGTTTCTAAAACCCAGAATGATATATTTGATGTAGATTAACCTTTATTAGTGTGACCATTCCTCTCCATTCATTAACAGACAAGAAGATGCATTTTTTTGTCTTCCATTTTCCAGCCTGATAAAAGGAAGCAGACAAACCAGGGTTCGGTCCAGTACAAATATTTATTCTGATACAAAGAGTGACTGTGACGGCAGTAACAGCAGAACCTGTTTGTCCAAATCTACAAAAATAAAGGATTTCAGTAGAAAACAGCAGACAGCTGCTGGGCCCTTATATCCTCACAGTTTGTTTTTATTTTAACACTCCAAGGTTTTAAGGAGTCTGCAGGAATCACAGCGCTGACCCATGATCCTCAGCAGCAGGCCGCCGGCCAATCAGGTTCAAGCTCATAGCAGTTATTCTTTACAGACTTGTTAAAAATATTGAAACAATAAATTAAAAAGGAGATGCTGTAACCTTTATACAGGAAACTGAAGCCAAATGTAACAAAATCCTCTGATCTTACAGTTTTCATCCACTTCTCCTTCCACACAGATTCATCTCTTAGTTTGATATCATCTGGTTTGGACTAAATGTTCACATCTTGAAGCATTTAGTTAATTAGTTTGTTAACGAAGCTGTAAAAACTTCACTAAATCTGTTCATATTTGCATCACTATTGTTGTTAAAGTTCTTTTGAACTTTTAGTTTAAAGCAACCTAAAGTTTCCTCGATGCCATCGTAGTTTGGATTCCGTTAAAATTGTTCTTCCTGTCTGCTTCACAGAAACGCTTCATTTCATTAGCAGATCTCTAAAGTATTTACCGCTCTTAAAATGCCAGTTTAGTGATGTAAAAATGAGACCATGATACATTATTTAAAATAATTTCCACATTTAATGTGTGATTTATCTTGCTTAACTTCAAACTAACATCCTTAACCTAAACTCTGCTGAAGCTTTGATCCAGTTGCAGATTTCAGTCTCTGTTGGTTAGAATCAATCAGCCAGATTTCTAAAATTTCTCCAGATTTGTCAGATTGTGAAGACGTCTCTTCTTCACTGCCCTCCTCGGATCATTTCCAGTCAGGTTATGTTCTGGACTTTAACTAGGCCGTTCTAAACCCTGATTTCCCCTCCATGAAATCGTCCTTTAGTTGTTCTGAATGTAGGTTTGGTCTCACTGTGATGTTGGAAAATTAAATCCTTCAAATTCAGCTTTCGTGCTTCCATCATTGTTTCACTGTTATTTTGGTTTTATTCAGTGCAGACTGGGTTTAATTAAGGTTTTTGGACCGAATTTGAGGCTTGGTTTTATCGCACTGCATAAATAAGTTTCAGCCTGGCTTCCATATTCTCTTTAAAATAAAACATTTCTGTTCTTCAATCTCTCTCCTTGGTCCAGACATGTGGGGATGATCGTCTCAGGTGAAACAGAACCAGAACTGTTCTGGAAGTTCCTGCCGCCCCTTCAGTGTTTGTGGACCTGTAGACTCCTCTCCTAGTACTTCCTTTCATCTTTTTATGTGATTTGGACAAACTTCCTGTTTTCCCTTTTTGTATTACTTGGGGGGTTTTCTTCTGACTGATATCTTTAAACACTGAAATCATCTGATCCTCTGGAACCTCTAATGGATTTTAGCTAAATAATGAAGGTGAGTAAATGTGAGGAAAATCCACCCAGAAAAGCAGAACTTCTCCTTCAGATTCATCAGATTCCCTGTACCTGTCCGCAGGTCTAAAACCTGGGTGCTCAAACTGGACCTCAGGTTGCCTCTAAATGTTAGAGGCTGCACAAACTTATGCAAATTGGTCACTTCAGAATTTCACAAATTCATTTTTCTTCACTTCACCATCAGATTAGTTTGTGTTTCTGTTGAATTGTTCACGATAAATGTCACATTAAATGTATATAAACTTAAAAATGGTTCATCATCATCACTAAAAGCTGACATTTTTCCTGGCGTGTGTAAAATTTTCATCTTAGTTTAAAGCTAACTACTCATATTAAAAAGAAAATCCACATCCTTCAATATAAAATAAATCTTCACCTTTAAACATTTGACTAATTTTATGCAGGATGTTTTTAACCTCAAACTGCCTGGAATAAAAATGTTGAGTTTTCAGCCTGAAAATCAAAATCCTCCCAAATGATGAGATCAGCTGATGAGGGAGCAGCAACTTTAACTGAGGAAAATGTTGATGATGTCATATTCCTGATGGATCCGTGCTGCAGGCGGCGCCTTCATTCAGACCCAATCATCAGCGGTTGGTTCCGTTCGCTGCCGTCCGCTCTCCATGAAGGGGTCAGACTCTGCTGCTGATTGGCTGATGGAGAGTGGACGCTGCGTACAGGAACTGAGGTCAAGTGTTACCAGTTGTATGAAGCCTCAAACAGCAGGTCCAGTAGAACCGGTCTGAACCTGCTGAACGGGCCTCGTTGGACCCGTCAGGAGTTCCAGGTATTCGTAGTTCTTGGCTGCAGAGAAACGCAGCCTGTAACAGATTTAGGTTCTTCAACAAAAACGCACCATCAGAGTCCTCTAGACCCATCGCAACACTCCAGAACCAACAAACATGAAGCAGCAACGTTTGGCACCAGAACCAGCAGAGCAGCAGCGTGAAGGTCAGAACCCAGAGAGTTTAAGGTCTAAAAACGGCTCTGGAGGAGTTTTCAGTCCACAGATCGGACCTCAGATCTGATAGAACCTCCTAAGAACATTATTAGACCTGAAGCTAAGTGGGAACAAACGGTACTGGATCAGAACTTCCAACTGGGCCCTATTTTTACAGGTTTTTCTCTCAAACAGCCAGACTTGTTCCTCTCTGGAAGTGTTTGGACCAACAGTTTCCGGGCTTTCTTCACATCCTGTTCATCTGCTGGACATGAACAGGAACAACAGCTAAAGTCCAAAGGAAACCTGTGGAAGACCCACAGGAAGCCCAGAGAACTGCTGGACCAGAACACAGACAGGATGGGCCGGATCAGAGGAAGGAAAGTCTGAGAGCAGAGCTTTGGATCAGAACATCTAACACCTGCTGTTTGTTTACGGCTCTGGACAGATTAGTAAACAACCAAACAGATTAAAATCTGACCTGACATCAGTGGAAGTTAAAGTACGGAGCTCAGAGAACAGAACTCCTCAGCGGTCTCGGCTCGACCCGATACTGAAGTTTTTTTAATAACGCGTTAAACTACATGTAGGTCTGTCCTCCTCATCTCTGAGTTTTCAGTCTCTTGAGGCCAAGAAGAGTCCAGAACCGTCTGACCCAAGAGGTTCCCATGCTTCTGGTTCTGGTGAACTGACCCTTTAACAGCACATTGGACCTTGAAATGCTTTGCAGCAGACGCCTGCTGACTGTTTGTATCACGGCTGTTAGTGTTAATGATGATGATGATGAAGACAGACTCAGCTTAGGACTTCTGACATCAGAGCTTGTTGCCATGACAGCAGCATCCATCCAAGGGGAGGTCAGAATGGACGCTTGTGACAGAATGAAGCTGTTAGATTGTGGTGAACAGAATCAGAACCAATCCTGAATGGACCTCCCTCTGGATTCAGAAGCAGGTTCTGTTTCCACTTCTTTACTCCGAGCAGCAGCACATAGAACCATCTGTTCACACCGGCTGGAAGAGCAGGGTTCGGTCCTCCCTCTCTGCGGTCGGGATGATGCTGGGGAGCAGCGGCAGCGAGCCCCTGGGCAAGGCACCGCCCGTCCTCAGGTAACAGGAGACAATCTTCTGGTCCAGACGCAGCTGGCGGGGGATGCTGTCCAACGGTTTGGGATCCAAATCCAGGATGGAGACGGAGGAGGAGAAGGCCTGAGGTCTGAAGTCCCTGAGATGCTTCTGAGAAGAGAGGCTGGAGGAGGAAGAGGAGGGTTAACGACCAGGAGGAAGGTCAGCTGGCGTCAACAATAAAACATCACAAAATTACTGTTTTTAAAGATGAACTAATTACGCAACCAGAAACACATACGGGTCCACATTGAATGTCTTCAATTAAAAAGACTGAAATTACTTAATATCTCCTTAATTGTAATAAACTTACTAAATACTATTAATGTATAAAATATTATTAATGTTTCCTGAGTAAAAAATGTTTTTCTCATCAGTTTTTTCACTCCTCTGTGTCTGATCGTTCCTGGAAATGGGATCTTATCGTACAACCAGCAGCTGATTTTTTTTAGTTTTGAATTCATAAATAAATGTAGACATCTTGAGTTTTGTTTGCCTTTCGTTGCTGTTTTATTTAATATAGTGCATCATCTAAAGAAATACAAATAATATGCAGATAAACACTGTGGAATCATATTTTGCATGTCCGATGATGGCGTCAGACAAGCAGTTTAATGGAGAGAATGTAAAATATGTAATTCTCTAAGAAAAGTTGTTAAACAATTTTTATAAGATGTATTTTGTTGTTCTTTGATTATTTAGGGATAAAAACAGATACTTTCAGTATTATGATTTCATTCTTTATGGCGACCTGGATGAATGTCTGGTTGCATACATGAAAACGAGCTGATGGTCACGGATCGTGACTCCGACCATTAAACTTCTACTCATCCAAAGACAGAACGTTAATACATGAAGCGCAGCCTCACTCTTCATCATCGTTCTCCTCTTCAACGCCCGGAACAAGAGCAGCCATGATGGAGCAATCTTTAGCAGTCATGGCGATCCGGTACTGATGGACCTGCAGAGAAGAGGAGAGAACTGGACAATTAAGATCTGAGCAAAGAAACTTCTCAGCGTCTCACTATCGGTTATGTCCATTTGGGTCAGAACCAAAGAAAGTGACCTTTGCTGCAGCGTACTCCACAGAACCGTCGTCCTCCATCGAACTTTTCTGCACTTTCTCCAGGAAGTTCTGGTCGTACGGCCCGTCTATCTGGAGGCGGGTCCTGGCGCAGAGAGAGAGAGACATCAGAGCCAAAGCTTACCTGTCAGGACAGTTTTTCCTTCAGGTTCTGGTCGACCCGGTCCTACCTGTCCTTAGGGAAGTCCTGCAGGTGTTGTTCCAGTCTGCGGTACAGAGGATAAAGTCCTTCGATGTCCAAAGTGTCCAACATCTGAGTCTGAAGGATCCTGGACAGAACGCTGTTGGTGGGTAAACCCTGAGATCCTGCATCACAGAGACAGACGGCTTCATTAAACCAAGCTGACAGCGGTTCATCAGAGAAAGAATTTCAGGAACTCCTTTTGATCGACAAGATCAAAAAAGATCCTAGAAAACTGTTGTGCGATATGCCATGATCATGGTTGTTGGACATTGAGAAGCACTGTCCATATTTCCTGTTGACATGATGACCGGAGAAGAAAATACAGTTTTGGTGAATAAACAGCTGTAAGACCTCTACAAGCCTATGTTTGACTTGGAGCTAAATGATTTTCGGAAATAAGCTTATATTTTGAACAGAAGTTGTAGTGAATTTATTCCATGTATGTGCAGAATTAACTGTTTGACCATGATTTCAGCTAGAATTATCTTTCATTTATTGTTCTAACACAAAGCTAGTAGGGCGTGTGTTCATAAACAATATATAACAGCCCAAGTAATATCTAATAAAATAAGATATTTACCTCCCCTTCTGGGGAGGGCAATAAGTAAAGTATGAAAAATATAAATTCCCAGCTGGCTGGGAATCGAATGTAAGTGATTCACAATATAATTATGGCATCCAACCTGGATTGGCATTGAATATAAATCCACAACAAAACCAAAACCTTTGGAGGAACAACTCAGCAATAAAATTTGGACCCAACTCTGGATTCAAACAGAAATCTGGGCTGAATGTCCTCATTTTTGGAATAAATGCTGAAATGTTTTATTAACTCTGAATAATTCCACTTTAATATTTCGTTTTAAAACGGATTATCTTTTTTTTTATCTCTCTGTCTGATTGAAGAAACGAGCTCTGATGATCTTTAGTTCTGCTTGAGGAGAAACTGACCATGCCGAACTCGCTCAGTGTTGAACAGACTGGCCTCACAGAAGCTCCGCCCCCCTCCTGCTCTGTCCGTCACCTGACCTCCATCTCCTCCCGAGGCGCTCAGCAGGGCGTTCACCAGGACCTTCAGACACAGACCCAGCTTCACTGTTAACTCAAACGTCTGATTTCTGTTTCAGAAACAGTTTTGACCCACCAGTCCGACTGGACCTGAGGCAGCTTTACCTGGATGAAGTCGTTCAGGACGGCTTTGGTGGTAATGTGACCATTGATGCGGTTGTTTCCACGCAGGAAGTAGGGTCTGAGGTGATGCAGCAGAGCGTTCAGGTCGGGCGACTCGTCGCTGCCCTCTTTACTGCTGTAAATACACTGACCCCCCTGGAACACAGAAACAGATCTGAGTCCGACTGCTGCAGAACCTCACAGCTTTCCACAGTTTCTGCTTTAGACCGATTAGGTTTTATTAAAAAATAAACACCTTCGGCCCAGATAGCTGAGAAACAAGACAATAAAAGAGCTTCATAGTCTTTTAAGGTGAGAATGACCCATAGAACAAAGACTTATTAAAAAGTTTGACCAAAAATGTCAAAGAACCAAAGTTCTGCTTCACCTTAAACACTTTGAGGTTGTTCTGTGGTTCTTCTATCAGGTGCCGGATGGCGAAATGCATCCTCTGTCTGTTTCTGCACAGGAGAAGAAGAAATCAAACCAATCAGATCAGGAGACAACAAGCCTCTGGAGAACACAGAACCAGGAAAGCAGACTGACATTTGTCTCTGTAGAAACACACGGACAGTGAAAACATCATCAGTGGACTCACCCTGAGAACAGGTCCAGAGGACAGTATAGACTGCGTCTCTTCCACTTCCCATTGGCCACCTGGACAGATGAGACAGAGAACTGATTAAAAACTGTTCGGTACAGAGAAGAAAAGAGAAGCCATGTTCAACCATCCAACCTGCTAAAGGAAGTATCATCAAAAACTGATCACACCTTGACTGAGAACATCTAAAACCAGGAACAGGTCCATTAGGTCCTTTCTTAAACAGGTCCTTGACAGTTTTTTAAAGTTTTCTGAGTTTCATTTTTGAGCATTTCCAGTTGAGGTCATACTGAGTGCATGACCAGGCTGTGCATTGTTTCTTCTTCTGTGTTATAAGACAGTGTCTTGCCCACGACCAAAATCTAATAAATTAGAAAATATTCACAAGGAGTATATCATGTTAATCTAATTAAAATTAAAATAAATCCAATTGGGAAAAAAGTTAAAACGATTAAATGTGGTTTATTTAACATAAGACCTCTTTCCTCAAAAAGTCTGCTAGTTAATGACTTGATTTGTGATAATCACATTGATTTATGTTGCCTTACAGAAACTTGCCGGCAGCAAGAGGATTTTGTAGCATAAATGAGGAAACTCCTTCTAGTTATTTAAATTTTCACATTCCCAAAAGTTTTTAGATGAGTTTTCAGGGTTCCTCTCTGATTTGGTGTTAAATACTCAAAGGGTCATCATAGTCAGAGATTTTAACATCCATGCTGACATTGAAGGCGATAGCTTAAGAGCAGCCTTTAATGCTATCTTAGACACTATTGGCTTTGTTCAAAATGTGAATAGTCCCACACATTCTCATCTTCATACTTTGGATCTTGTGCTAAAATATGAAATATAGAAATAACAGTATTTCCTTAATACCCTGTCCTCTCTGACCAATTTTTAATAAACTTCAGGATTCATTTAACAAAGTTTTCCTCCCCCTAAAGAAGGTATCACTTCAGCAGATCATTATCAGATAGTGCAGTTTTAAATTGCCTTAGACAATGCAGTGTAGTTAAAATCCTTCAGCTGATCCTAAATGCTGCAGTCAGGGTTCTGACAGAAATTAAAAAGAGAGATAATATCTCTCCTATCCTGGCTTCTCTTCATTGGCTTCATATTAAATCCAGAATAGAATTTAAAATCCTCCTTCTCACATATAAAACCTTAAATGACCAAGCTCCATCTTTTATCAGAGATATGATTGTTCATGTGTCCCTAACAGTGTCTCAGGTTATCCTGAGCTATCTCTATAGTTATGCTGCTATAGGCTTAGACTTCTGGAGGACATGGGGATCCCTATTTCATCATTGTGCTTCATTCTATCTCTATTCTCCCACTCTGCAGAATCTGTTAGTTCAATCTCTAACGTTCTGCTCTCTGCTTTTTCTCATAGTAGCTTCATCTGGTCTGTTCCTGTTTGGCTGTGACTCCATCCTGGAGAGAAATATCAGCTGTGCTGCTGCCATCAACACCTTTGTCTCTAGATGTTGGAGGTGTCGTTTTTTTCAGTGTAGTCCTGTTTTGCTGACTGTGACTAACTGGATGTGTTCTCTTCATCCTCTGACATGGGAGCTGGCTCGGAGCTGGCTGTGTGTTTCTGATTTTTTGTGTCTCTGCTTCTGTCTCCTTGAACCCCAG
>NW_015152714.1:21846-22818 GCF_000732505.1 Cyprinodon variegatus | reverse complement strand
AAGATTTTTATTTTATTTTTTACCGATTCTTATCTTTTTTAGGTCTGGATTTTGACTGGGCCATTCTAACACATGAAGAGGTTTTGATTCTAATAGAATCTAGCTCATTCTTTATGCTTAGATTAGTCCTGTTTGAGGGGGAACTTCTGAATCAGACTCAAGGCTTTTGTGGCCTTTAACATATTTCCTTCGGGGACTACTCCGTATGTAGTTTACTCCATCTTCACTTTAATCCCTTAAGCTTCCCGGCTGATGGAAAGCATTCCCATAGCATTATACTGCCATCATGCATGTTTCCTGGACGGGGCCGCCTTTTACAGCTGCCTTTTGCATCTCTGCTTCTGTCTCCTTGAACCCCAGTCGGCCTCGGCAGATGGCCGCTCACACTGAGCCTGGTTCTGCTGGAGGTTTCTTCCTGTTAAAATTTAGTTTTTCCTCTCCGCTGTCGCTACAAGCATGCTTAGTGTGAGGGATTGCTGAAGAGTCAATGATTTGATGCAATCAACTGCTTTTCCTAGTTAGAAAACTTTTAATCAATTTGACTGTATGATCTGGTGAACTGTAAAGTGCCTTCAGATGGCATGTGTTGTGAATTGGCGCTATATAAATAAACTGGTTTGAATTAAATTATTTCAATCTTTAAAACACCTTTTAGATTAAAGGTTTGGATCTAAACTAACAGTCTGGTTTCTGTTTTCATTATTGTTGTTAAATTTCCCTTGAAAGTTCAGGTGTTATTGTTTTGCAAAAAGAGAGGATACCTTTCATTTTTAAATGGAAATAATCTGGTTCTGTTTTCTAAGTTCTGGTGGACAGTGCTTAAAGTATTGCTGCTGTTTAAATTTTTACCACTAGATGTCAGTGTAACTCAAAAAGCTGATGTGAAGTTTGAATGTAGAACTGAGGAAATGTTAAAGCTGGAGTCAGATCAGTAAGGAGGACTGTAAGGTCCATCAGAGGGAAATGAAAGAA
>NW_015152714.1:16495-20599 GCF_000732505.1 Cyprinodon variegatus | reverse complement strand
GAGTGGCAGAGTTGCTGGATCTCAGGGTGTTTTTGTTCTTGCAGCCAAGAGAGAAGGTATTCTTTGTATTCTACAGGTAAAATAAGGACTTTGAAGTAAAGTGATTACCTTTTTCTGATAAATAGGGGTTCAGTTTAGAACTATGGAGTTTTTTTTTTTTACTAAGATCCGAATTAGTTTCAACCAACGTGGTTGTTAATCTTCCTGTGGTCCAACTGATAAAATACAAAAACTAATCATAAAACATTAAGGAGGATTTGACAATAACACATGGTCTTCATCATATTTTACACACATAAACTTAAATTTCAAAAATTCGATTTCAGTGCTCTTTTAAAGAAAAATTCTTCGTTTTTTAATGTTTTTAGGCAATTTATTGCATTTTTTAATTGTTCTATAGAACGATTTCTGTAGAAAGTCTCTCTTAGCAAAGTTTAAAATGAATCTTGTTTCACAAAATGATTCAGGTCTGCCCTGCGATGGACTGGCGAACTGTCCAGGATGGACCCGGCCTGTCGCTCGTAGATAGCTGGAGATAGGCACCAGCACCGCTCGCCACCCCGCTTGGCACAAGCGTGACAGAAAATGCATGAATGGATGACTCAGGTCTTCCTGTTTGAAGGGTAAATTATACTGCAACATAACCTTCAACGGAGGCCATAGTAAAGAACGACTCGTTTCAAAAATATCTTAACACTAACTGAGCAGCCTTGTTCTGGAATACCTGCAACCTTAAAAGATCTGATTTGCTGGCAGCAGACAAATATAACAGAACAGATTTCTGAGAAAGAACTGAAGATTGAACAACCTGTTCAAACCAAAACTGTCGGAGAATAAAAGAGGAATATCTCCTTACCAGAGTAACACCTTTATCAATTTTCTTAATTACACTTTCAATGTGATGTGGATTATCATAAAACAAGTTTCTGCATCCAATTACTATTGATCGAGATTTGCCAACATTCATTAGGTTTAGGATAGGGAAAGTATCTGAACCCTGCGTGTTCCCATGGCTCTACCTTGTAGTGCTGGTGCATGCAGTAGCGACACACTCTGGTCTTGATGTCCTTGCTGACGTGTTTGGGGGACGGCAGGAAGCCACATTTAGGCTGGAAGCAGAAAATCATTTAAAAAAAAGGTGCTGAGTGACACACTGACTTGTGTGGCTGACTCGTCCACTGAGTGGACTTTATGTGTACCTTGATCTCGATGCAGAGGGGCGGGCTGGGTGTTTGCTGGTGCAGGGTCGGAGACGTGAGGTTGGGCAGGCAGAGAGCGCAGCCGCTGTAGATGTCCATGACTTTATCACAGCGCCAGGCTGAAACAGAAATCAAGAGTTCAGCTGGGTCTATTTTTACTGCATTGGTGCAGGTTTGAAGGCAGAGTCCGCAGAGGGTCAGTGATTCAGAGAAAAGAGACACAGAGTCCTGGAGGTGGTCAGACCACAGCTGTTAAACTAGACATGGACATGGTGTGTACATTTGGGAAATGAAGGAGCTGGTCATAGACCGTGGGAGGTAGGGACCAAAGACGGTGCTACTGGAGGGGCCTGAGGTGGAGGCTGTGGATTCATATAAATACCTTGGGGATGTGGCTGGACAATAAACTGACCTGTTCAACACACATCAACCACCTGCACAGGAAGACACAGAGCAGGATGCACTTCCTGAGACTGAGGTCATTCAACATCTGCAACAAGCTGTTGGAGATGTTCTACTAGTCTGTGGTTGCCAGTGTCCTCTTATACACCCTGGTGTGCTGGGGGAGCAGCACATCCAAGAAGGACACCTCCAGACTGGACAAATTGGTCAGGCGAGCCGGCTCTGTGATTGGCAAGAAGCTGGACTCTCTAGGGATGGTGGCAGAGACAAGGTCACTTAAACTGTTGGACATGATGGACAATGCCAGCCACCCTCTACACACTGTCTTCACCACTCATAGGAGCCTGATCAGTGGGAGAATACTCCTCCTTAAATATAGGACCAACAGACTGTTGAACTCCTTTGTTCCTCAAGCCATCAAGCTGTACAACTCCACACTTGGGGGAAGGAGGAGGTGAAAGGAAGAGGGACAAGGGTCAACATCTTGTACAAAATATTACCTATTGAGGGGAGTGGCAGCCTGTTGGTTAGGGCATAGAACTTGGAATACTGGGGTTATGAGTTTGAGCTCCACTCTCATAGACTGCCACTCTGGGTCTCTGAGCAAGACCCTTAACCCCACACTGCTCCTAACACATTCTAACTACTGTGTAGTCTTTCCTTAGCTTTCAACTGTGCAGATATTTAGGACATTAAGACTTTTCTTAATTTCTCTCTTTTGTACTATATACACTATTTTATAATGTCTATTGTATTTCTATCTTTAATGGCATCTTGCTTTAACTCTTTGTACTCTATATGAGCTACTGGACCCAGAATTTCCCTGAAGGAGTAATCCCAAGGTACAAATAAAGTTAAGTCTAAGTCCAAGTCTGAGGACCAGGGTGGAGAACCACCGTCTCGGGGGGTTTGATGGACAGAAGAAGGAAACTTTCCACCAATAGTTAGTCGCTCTGAGTGTCAGAGAACAACAGGAACATAAACGTGTCTCACCGGGTCTCTGATGCTGAATCTTGATGGATAGCTGTCGAACAAACTCCAGCGGCAGTCTGACAACTTCCTGCACACCAAACCAAGAGATGAAACTTCAGCCTTTTGGAACAAGTTTAACTTAAAACACACATTATTCTGGAAAATTCACAGAAATCCTGGGATGATGCTTTGAAGAGTCTGATTTAGCTTCAGGAATGAAGCTGTTTATGTGAAATGTTCCAGGTCGGAAGGGGATCCATTTGACCAGAGAACAGGGCTCATGTGATTAAAACCCTTCAGACTCTAACAGAGTTACTCACTGTCTGGTTCTGGAGAATTTTAGTATCATTCTGTGGTTCTGAGTGGATTCTGAACTCGGCTGAACTAAATGAAGCTAACCTGAAATCATTAAGTTTATGTTTGCATGTCTCAAACACAGGAAGCAAATGACTCCCTCTTTAAAATTTAAATAAATGATTCATGAACTGCAGGTTGAGGAGAATCCAGGTCAGATTTGAAGTAAAAGTTCTGCAATTAAATTAAGATCATGAATATTCAAAGAAAAAAAATTGTTTTCATTCTGGTTATTGAGCCCATGTTTGTAATGTAAAATGGTTCTGATCGTGTTAATGAACGCAAACTGTTTCTTACCCCACTGTGGACGAACTTTCCGCCCAGCAGGCTGCTCATGACGTTGGAGCTGAAGTCCACGATGTTCTGGATCTGCCTGAAGGCCTGCTCCGCCGTCTGAACATCACATAGACAAAAGAACACATCTTGATCTCAGAACTCGGGTCGAACTTCATTACTAAGAAGGACCGACCCGTCCTCTATGACCTCACAGGAAACCCACAGAGGCAGAACAGAACTCGAATCACTTGGTGACCCGTTCAAACAGGGAGCCAGCAGCTCCGTCCTGCTGACACCAAACAGGCCAGCAGTACCGGGCCAGGATGTAAGAGTGGAGCATGAAGGCAAATGTATTCAGATGGAATGAAAATCAGCCTCTGACTTCATGCAAATGAAAGGAGGAGATCTGATACAAAACCTCAGCTGCACAGAAACCAGAACTTCATGTTTCAGCTGCTCCTTTCAGTCAGAACTTTGATGAAGATTGGATTGTTTACTAAGACCCAAACTGGGTGGTTCCTGAAGCTCAGAGTGTGAAATCTATAATACTGTAATTTGAACAAGGTTAACCTGTGTGAAGTTACTCATTAATGATTTTAGTACAATGGGTCAGGTTCTGGGATGAATTGGGTGAGGTTCTGGGACGAAATGGGTCGGGTTCTGGGATGAAATGGGTGAGGTTCTGGGACGAAATGGGTGAGGTTCTGGGACGAAATGGGTGAGGTTCTGGGACGCAATGGGTGAGGTTCTGGGCTGAATTGGTTTAGGTTCTACTAGGACGAAATGGGACAGGTTCTGGGACAAATTGGGTGAGGTTCTGGGCTGAAATGGGTGAGGTTCTGAGACAAATTGGGTGAGGTTCTGGGCTGAAATGGGTGAGGTTCTGGGCTGAAATGGGTGA
>NW_015152714.1:6814-16416 GCF_000732505.1 Cyprinodon variegatus | reverse complement strand
AGGTTCTGGGACGAAATGGGTGAGGTTCTGGGACGAAATGGGTGAGGTTCTGGGACGAAATGGGTGAGGTTCTGGGCTGAATTGGTTTAGGTTCTAGGACGAAATGGGTCAGGTTCTGAGCCAAATTGGGTGAGGTTCTGGGCTGAAATGGGTGAGATTCTGGGAAGAAATGGGTGAGATTCTGGGCTGAAATGGGTGAGGTTCTGAGACGAAATGGGTGAGGTTCTGGGACGAAATGTGTGAGGTTCTGGGACGACATGGGTGAGGTTCTGGGCTGGTTAAAAAGCAGCCAAATTTCAAACAAACTCCAGAGTCCACAGACCTGTGGGTCCAGACCAACTCAACAGAAGAGAAGGTTTGGATCTCAGAAAGAATGAAGCCTTCCATTGAACAAAAACTTACACTGAAATATTTAAAGTAAACTTCAAAGCTGTCTGACAGCAGGAATTAACATAAACTTATGACCTGCTGTAAAAACCTCCAGCACCAAAACAAACTTTTCCAAGACAGAAATAAATTTAAATGCACCAAAACTCGCCTACAGTGAAATATGACTGATTCAGTTTTATTTCATTTAAGGAGCAATAAATACTTGATGGGTTTTTTGGGAGTTTTACCTTTTATGGAGGGTTTGTTTTAACCTTAATTATTAAACTAAATCCCACTTAGCCTAAGAAAATAACTTTGCACATCTTGAATAACAACAGAAACTCCTTCAGTCTAATGTTAAGTGTCAACATTCCTTTGTTTGGTCTGTAAATAGCCATCAGTCTGAGCTCTGAGAAGCATTATCTCAAAGAAATATGTCTGTTATGAAAAACAACATGAGGTGATGAATCAGTAGTTTAATACCAAACAAGTCAGGTGTGATGATTCATCAGGTGGAAAGACTGTAGATAATCACAGAGTGGGTAACAGTGGAAGGATAGTAGCCTTGGACCTGCTGGAGGGCGTCGCCAATGGAAGAACGAGGAGGCAGTGACCTGCTGGAACATGATGATGCCTCAACTTTAGCTGGTTTTTATTTTTCAGCCTCTCAGAGGGGTTTACTAGGAGGAACCGTTCAGCTTCCAGCTACCTTTCATGCAACTGGAGTGTTTAAAGCTGATAACATGTCCTTTATATGGATGGATGGATGGATGGATGGATGGATGGATGGATGAGAAGTACAAAGCATTAGTAATAAGGTCAGCTTATAAGAGGAACAGACACGTACCTGTGGAGGGTTCTCAGAATCTTCTGCTGGATATTTGAGGAGACGTAAAACTCTGCAGTGCTGCAAGAATAGAGAGACGTCCAGTTAGGATTTCAAATCTAACTGAGTCTCACTTTTACCTCAGAACTGGTATTAACCAGCAGAAAAGTCAGTTCTGATCTTTTAGATCCAGTGAAGCGGTTCTCATTTTACTGCAGTGACTGTTTAACCTCCCTAAAAGATGGAAACGAACTCATGAACAACCGGATTTAGACAACTTTACCTCAGAATGACAGTAGGAAGGAGAACAAAGTAAACAATCCAGATCTGACCTTCTGGGTCAGAAACCGGCTCTAAGAAGCTGCCTCTCCCCACAGGAAGGTGCTCATCTCTGGTTCTAGTTCTAGTTTGGACTTCTTTATGCAACAGCAAGTGAACAGGTTCAAGCTTTGTTTCCAGTATCAGGATGTTGCTCTAATCCAACAAGGTTCTGGATCCAGCTGAAGTAAGCTTCCTATGTAGAGTGGACCAGAGAGGAGCTCCACTGAAGTTGGAGTTGGTTTAAAGACACCTCACGGTCTCCATGGAGGAGCTGGATGACCACTGCTGCACTATTTACTGGATCTACCAGAGCCTCAGTATGTCAGGTAGAACAGAGCATAGCTGTGGAGCTCTGAAAAAACCTGTGGAAAATCTCTATGTGATTTATCAGGCAGGTTCTAACAGATTCCAGTTTTCTACAGTGAACAGAACACGGCCTCGAGATTGTGCAACATGTGAAGAGTGTTAGAGGAGCTCCGTGGGAACAGCTGGAGCAGATTTCAGAGCTTAGTGAGGGTTTGAATCCACCCAAAGGTGTGCATCAGAACACAAGTCAGGACAAGAGACAAAGACAACTGAATATCTGTTAGACAGGGTTTATACAGGAATGACTAACTCTAATTTAATGCTCTTTTTATGCTCTTAGAAATTATTTGAACCCTGGAGAACCCAAGAACCCTTTTTTTGTTTGGAAAATTTTGAAATACACATTAAGTGACCAGTATAAGTTCACTGAACACCAAAATATCCACTTTTTTAATTCTAACCCTTTTTTGTCAAATTTAGGATTTGTGCCAAATTTGACCCTTTGGGCTTTAGACGTATCATTTCAAAGAATTACAATAACAAACACTGTCTATGTAAACTATTTTATATTTAGGGAAAAATTCAAATAAACACACAGCTACACTTAAAAATTTTCTATTTCTTTTTTTATGTTAGAACTGGATTTCAAATATACAAACACTTTGGCCAATGGAAACCAGAACACAAGGCCAAAATTACGACACAAACACCATGGTCCTACCTTGTGCAAAAATCTGTTCTACTACACTAGACATTGTGGTAGTCTATGAAACAATTTCTTTTTTTTTTGTTTATGCAGAGAGGAACTGCACATTTTTCACAGTGCATTTAAGTTTTGAGGTCCTTGCACACAGCACATCGACGGAGATGGTCCTCCTTGACAGGCCAATTGGCAGTTTGGTCGAAACAAACATCTGCACACTGATAAACTCAAACAAAACTTGGTGGTGGGGAGGAGGTGCCTGTAGTCGTTGGCCTTCCCGCCTTCTTCCTGTTCCAACTTCAACCAAGCCTTGAGCAATCAAATCCTGAAACTTGCGAAGTTTGAGTACTTTTGAACCAGTAATTTCCTTTCCCTCACAATCACGTTGGTAAAGAAGCCATGCATTGATCAATCTAACAGACATGAAATGCCAGAAAAGTATTATATACCAGCGACGGGTGCTGATGGGGAATTTACAGCGTGCAAGATGCCGATCCAGCGTGTCAACTCCTCCCATAGAAGCGTTGTACTCCTTGACGATGTTTGGCTGATCAATGTTGGTGTACTCTTTTTTTGGACTTGTCCCGGCGCAGAGCCTTTCCCAAAGGCTCTGGTCCAGCATATGTTGACATCACAGTAACAGTTTTCGTGTCTTGCCATTTCAAACAAACAGTGTTGGTGTTGGACTCGATTCGATAATTGCAGGATCCACTGCCATTTTTAGACAGATCTTTGTCCGTCATCAGATTGCAACTTGGCATGCGATTTTTTCGCACAGTTCTTGTGTAGTAGATGCCCTTTGTCAATAAATGATCAATGAGAGGCATTGAAGTGAAGAAATTGGCGACAATCAGGAAATGTACTTTCTCTGGAAGTGATTCACATAGCTTCAACACAATGTCTCCACAAACTCCCAACTGACTCTTCCCTTTTTGTTCATTACATCCACCTTTTCCCTGATATATGTCAAAGTCATGCAGGAGGCCAGTGACACGGCAGCGCGCCCACAATTTGAATCCCCATGGATGTGGCTTCCCTTTTATGTACTGCCTTATACCACCAAATTTCCCTTTGTAAGGCACCATCATCTCATCAATGGACTGTTTTTGGAGAGGTGTTATGGTCAGGCACTGTCTCCGAAATGAATCCAAAAATGGTCTTAGTTTCCAAAGTCCATCCTTTTTTTTCTTCTTCACTGGCTGTTTTGTTTTCTACAAAGTGCATGACAGAAAGTAGCAGATTGAATCGGTTATGACTCATTACATCTGCCACAGGCCCATAACGAACTTCACTTTCCCAGTACTGACGTACTCCAGAGGTTTGAACTAATCCCATCCTGAAATACATTCCTAGAACTTGTTCTCTCTTTTACTGAAGTGTCTACACATTTCTCATGCTTTTGAACACTGTATTGTTTGTTATGCTCAACAATATTTTGCAACATATCACGGTTAACAAAGCGTTGAAAGTAAACCAGTGGCGTGGCATCCTGGGCATCCTGGTATGACTCAACTTGTTCAACTTGAAAGTTCACATCAGGCAACTCAAAGTTTGTCTTTCTCCACCTGTACGTTTTTGTGATATGTTTTGGCTCCATCTATGGCTTAGCAGTCTTGGCAAATGCCACATCTTCATCACTTGAGGAGTCATTGGACGAGTCACTGTCTTGGGGAGATTCACCACCATCACTTTCATGTGGTTGAAACAATTCATCAGAATCGCTATTGCTGTCCAATTCAGGGCCAAAGTCACTATCATCAGCTAGAAGTTGCTCTAAAACTTGTGCAACTGTAAACTTTTTTTGATGCTCTTGCTGTCCTTTAACGGGAGCAGTATTTCTCCCTAAAAAGACATAGGAATTTACCTTATTAGTCTCTGGCCCTGCACTACTAAGTTAACATTGTGAAATATATTATATGAATGAATTTATTTGAAAACTTCAGCCAAATACTGGAATGAAATCGTTCTCCATCTGCAAAGTCACTCAAAGAACCAAAGGGTCAATTTTAACCCCACTATTTCTAACCCATACACCCAGAGGGTCATTTTTGGCCCATCGTTTTTTAAGCAAGCTCAGAGTTGCTAATTTATCTAAAAAAAACATTAAATGTAGTTCTGAGCTTTCTTCAAGTTAACATTCAACAGAGTAACAAAAACATCAACAATTTTACCAACCTTTAGTTTGCTGAAAAGAGAATTTTGTTTAGGTAGGTTTTTAGCTCAACAAGGCAGCATATGGTCAGCCTTCTTGTCACCTCCATATTGGCTTAGGTCAGGTCAATATTTATCCACTAGGTGTCTCTGTGCAGGGGTCAGAAGGGGCACTCTGGGATTTTGAGAATTTGCTAAAATGTTTGTTCATTTTGGACATTATCAATTAACATACCAATATATATATATATATATATATATATATATATTTGTTAGGGGTGGAACGGTTCACAAAATCCACGGTTCGGCTCACGGTTTTGTGGTCACGGTTTTTCGGTTCGGTTTGGTATATGTTGATTGTTACTTATCCCATAAAATTAATGAAATTAATGAAGAAAATCCCCAAAAATTATGAATTGTCATTATTTTTAATGATCCACGGAAACCATGGATCATTTCCGCATGTTTTGCTGCTTTGAATTTAATCATCTCCCGAATGCCCTCTACGATCTCCAAGGAACTCAGAGCGGAGCAGACGGGAGCCACAGTGGAGGCTGTAGGCTTTGCTTTGTGCAGGCGGTCTGGAGCGCAGCAAGGCGGAGCGGAGCGCTGACGAAGTATGTGGGATTTCGGGGTTAGCATGACATGTTGGTCATGTTGCTGTTATCATAAACAAAACGTGTTGCACAATGCTTGCACACTGTTGCACTTTTATCCACAGCTTTCTTTCCGCCGTCATCGTAGGTCACTCTAAATGCAAAGCGGTCCCATACAGCAGACCTAGAAAGTGCTGCTGGCGCGTCTTCCAACTCCTGTTCTTTCCCACTCGCCATACCCACATAATTCTCCACAACAACTGATTTTTTTCTGCTACACCCGGCTACGCTGCTTCACTTCTTCTTCTTCTTGTTTACTACTGGTGCTTGGCTTTGGTCGCAGTACCGCCACCTTTTGCTCTGGAGTGGAAACGCTTCGCCTATGAGAAAAAGGCGCAGCACATGAACCGAACACAACCCACGCGAACCGAACCGAGACAGTGGACATAATGGTGTTTATATATATATATATATATATATATATATATAAATAAAACATGGCAAATCTGTTCGTCATCTTTACCGTCAACAGACTGCAGCAATGCCAATTAAAGCCTAAATTTAAAAACATAATTATTTAATGTATTTAATGACAGGCGGAAACCCTGTTAGAACAAGCAGCCTCAGTTCTGCAGGGCGTTAGCAGAAAGACACCATCAGACCTGGGAAAGTGTTCACAGAACAAACGTCAGACTCTAACTCTGATTGTTTTCGCTGGGTACCATCAGTTGTTTCATAGGACAGCATGGACAGGAAGAGGAGGATGGGTCTGGGACCAATATGGACACAAAGACAATTAAAGAGATCCTTATATTTGGCTCTTGATTGATGACTGAGAAAAATGCAGCATTAAAAACCTCAAATCTAGAGTCTATTCTCTCTGAGCCCATGTTTCACATTAGCCAATATAACAACAGAGCATGCCGGACAGAGTCAGGTGTGGTTCCTGAGGAAAGGCGGTAGTTCCACAAAGAAACCAGAAGTTAAACCACCTGCTGGTGCGTAGTTTCACACCCCGCAGCACTCACTTCCTTTTTCAGGAACAATTCATGATTTCAGAACAGAGTCTAATGGAGCCGCATGTCCTGGTTTCAGAACTGCTCTTCCCTCCTTGTCCTGTTTCAATGCTCTCATTGGGGAGACATTTGGTTTCTGATATATAAACTCTTTTATGTAGCTGATCAAATATTAGTTTCCATGGCAACAGATATGGTGTGTACTTGAAAGGCAGAAAGACAAGTAGCCCTCCTGGTCCTAAACTACATTTAACTAAAGTCCTCCACCCAAAACTACAACAACATGGGAAGAAGAAAGAAAACTAAAGACAGATTCGGTCTAATTTAGAAATGTAAGCTTTATTAAAGTAAAAATAGATAATATTTTGCTATGGATTGTTGATTATATTTAATTATTTTTTAAAGGACTTTTCAGAAAGCCTAGGATGAATTCCTCCAGCCTGAGCTGTGGGCGTTTAGGGAACAGAGATCAGTCTATACTTAGATCATTTTTCCAAAGTAACAATGGTATGTCAGGCCTGAGGTTTGGGAGGACATGTTGTCCCGATGTGAAATCGCTGAAGCTTCATCAGCTGGAGGTGGAGGTGATTACGTCAAATAAAGGAGGCGGATTGAAACCGCAAAACATCTGAAATATGAAGATTGAATCTCAAATGTCTAAAGCGATTAAAAACAATTATTCTTATCGCCTCAGACACTTTACAGCTGAAGCTGTAGCAAGCTGGCTGACTTTTCCTACATAATGTTGGAAATTTAACTTTTCTAACAAGAAGTAAAGATAAGAACATATGTTCAGTGCTTCAATAATAACCAGCTGGAGGAAGAAGATGAAAAAATGCAGCTTGTGAACCTGTTAGAACCACAGATTAAACATTTGAATAAATGGAAATGAAACACGACTTTCATGATAAATGCTGCAAACTAACTCATATTAAAGAGTTTCATGGGTTGTTAAATATAATTTCTTCATATTCATGATGCACGGTTATGCATGATGCTTAAAAACATCCTAAAGCTGCAGGACTGAATCAAAAGAGGAAGAGAGGAACCGAGCAGCTGCAGAAATGGGCCTGAACCAGCTTTACTTCTGTTTTTACATTCAGACTCTCATTTTGGTACAGAAACCAACATCTGACAGTTAGTGGGGCACAATATGGACCTTCTCTGCTTCTTTGGAAAACAACTTATAAACACAGCTGGCAGTGAACTTATTGCATGGTTCTTCAGGATACTTAAAAAAACAAAACAAAGCAAAACAAAAAAGAAAACCAATTCATTAACTAATCTTCCCATGATTCGCATTGTTAGGAAATCTGTCCATAATGTTTTTTCAGAGGTCCAGATGTGACTCATGGGCTGTTTCACTTATTGCTCAACAACAACATTGAGACAGACTCCATCTGCTCAGACACACAGCCAGACCCGCAGCCTCAAAGTATTCAACCACAGGGGGATTAAAAACGGTCCTCCTGTCGGTTTTAAGGTCAGATAAATAAATAAAAACAAACAGTGACGTTAAATTATTTGTCGTGGGAAACACCGATGCTAACTGTTAGCTTCCCGACAGCCCTCCTGTAGTTTGGTTTTATTTACCCAAAACACTTCAAACACTTCCTGAAACTACTTTAACACAAACATAAAAGTGGTGCCCATATATTTAAACACTTTAAAGTTTTGTTATTCCTGTAAAATAACCTGTTTATCTGACTAACATAACTAGCTTCTAAACCGTAGCAGCATACTAGGCTGAAGTCAGCTTCCGATTTGTTCCTATTTCACAGATTTGAAGTCTGGACTTTTTGATTTTGGCTTCATCTAAAAATCTGACAAACGTAGATCAATATAACTTTATTTTTCTAAACTGAACAGAAGTATTTAAAAAAACGGACCGTGATTTTGGGGAATCCTATTTTTGTAGGATGCTGTTATTTACCCTTTAAATCATCATAGATGGGGTCCTACTGCAGCACTGAAGGAGGATTCATTCTGCAGTTTATGTTGATTCATTACTTACCTGCTCAAATAAAGGGAAATACGCGCAATTTTAAGAAAATTTGGGAATTAGTTAAATTTTTTGCAGTCTGTTTTTAGTATAGGTGCCATAAAAGGGCCAAGACCGGTTCTACAGGGGCACCGCCCCCCTGGTGATGCCTGTCTAGAGCCCCCATGGTTTTGTGACAATATTTTCCACAGTTAAATAAGAACAGCTACAAATACAGGGACTGGACTAAGATGAGGATAAACAAGTTGAAAGATAAACTTTTTTATTTTAATTTCAAATAATTCAGTCTTCTATAAATGTACCTTTCACTAAAGCTGGGCTCATTTTTCATTTAGATGTAATAAAGTTGCATGTTTCAGTGTCATTTGAACAAAAATTAGAATTTAGCTCTTGTAAACAGAGTTAAGCATAAATGCATTCTGTTTATTCTTATACACTTTTGCAGATAATTTAAACTCAAAGTAATTTATGCCCATCAGACGTGGAAACATTAGGAAACTTGTCATTTGAAGTTTCACAAAATAACTGTTTTAATTAACATAAAAACTTAGACCTGTCAAAGTTCTTAGGGTCTAAGATTTAAGGTGGTCCAGTTGACTCAGAAATCAACATTTTTACAGATTTCAAAAAGTAAATAAGAGTTTGTGGTCATTAACTTTTTTTTAAGTTATCTGTATTCACCGTTAAAAAGCTAAACTTTGTGCAAGCTTAACCAAGAAAACGGGTTCCAGGTTCTGGTGTACTTCAGATTAAGGTTCCTTAAAAAAAAAAATCAGAGATCGCCCTCAAAAAACGCTGCGAATCAGATGCGAACTTTAGTACCGTTAGCTTAGCTTATTCACCTGAACATGGGAGACCACCAAGCTCTTGTTTCCTTCTCCGTGGTATTTCCAATCGTTTTCATCCATTCTGTCAAATTCCATCCCACCGCGGAGAACAAACCGAACTCCTGCCGCTCTCCAAAGGACTCTGTGCTGTAGCGCGGTCAGCGTCCTGCTCGCTGTTTCTGGTCCACAGACTGACTGACACCCGGTGTCCTGGCGAGTTCCGAGCCCCACTGTAGCCACGCCCCCTCCAGACCCACGTCCGATGTGCCGTTCAGATGCTTCCAGCAGTTATTGTTTTGGATGATTTAATATCCTAACAGACACAATATGGGACAGAACATAATTTGAGGACGAGGCAAAGATTTTTATGTGAAAGGATTGTATTAATGTTAGACACTTTGCAGACAAAACACTGTCTCGGAGTGAAATTAACCAACTGCTGCACAATTCTAAGCACAGAAAATTCATACTATTTTCTAAACAAA
>NW_015152714.1:3120-5404 GCF_000732505.1 Cyprinodon variegatus | reverse complement strand
CCTCACTACTCACGGCCCATGACATTTCTCCACAAGCATATAATTCTCATAAAACACAGGCTGATTCAAACTATTTTCCTAGAACCTGAACGCACCATAATGGCATATGAACCGGAAGTAGTAATTTGTTGTAACGTTTTTCTTCCGTTGCTCCTGACAACTTAAATACACAGCAGGGCTAACCGCTAAATATCAGCTTTATATCAGAATCTCAGATTTCGACACAATACTTTCCCAGTAAACGTAAAAATGGTAAATTTTTTACAATTTACTTTATTAATTTTGTAAAGGAATTGTTTATAGCTTGCTGTGTGAGAATGTATTCGAAGGTTTAACAGGATGCTAACTATGGCTAGCACAGAGAAGCTAGCCGGGCGTTGTCTTAGTTCAGAACATGTTTAAATAGACAGTTGAATAATATTATGTTATTATTACCATTTTCGTTCTAACTTCACATATTTGTAGTTTTATTGGTTTTCATACTTATGTTGGCATCATATCAATATTAGTCGCAGTTCTATCACTGTTTTTGTTGCTGTTCTAATAATGGTGTCATTTTCTCGCCTCTTCACAGACACTGAAAGCGCAGAGCTACTCTATATTTGTTATAGTAAAGTTATATTCATTTATACTGCTTTCATGCTCCTCCTGTTGTATTTATTTAAAAAGGAGGGATTCGTGTTGCTGAGATTTTTGTTTTGTTTAAAATAAAAACTGGGGGCAGAATACCAAAGTCAAACCAGTTACTGTTTGTTGCTTTTCAGGCTGAGGTCGAAGAAACTCTGAAGAGGATCCAGGGTCAGAAAGGAGTTCAGGGAATCATCATCGTCAATTCTGAAGGTAAATCTGTGTGTAAATGAACAGGTAGGATGCAGGTTGGATATACTAGAACATCCAGCATTTGATCTTAGAAGGAACCTTTTGATTTCTGTTCTTCTCCAAACGTTTTAACTTTACTCAGAGATCTGAACTTTGACACATGCCACCAGTGGATCTCAGCTTATATCTCTTATAGCTAGGCCTGACACAATAACACATTTTCTTCTCAGAAGTTATTGAAATTACTTATATTATTGTAATTTGGTTTGAACCCAAAGTATGTTTTCATTACCAGCTTTGAAACCAGTTTAATGTCTGTTTTTCCAAATCTCAACCAGCTTTTCTTCGCCTCACTATTCCTCAGTGACGAGGCTCTCATGCTACTTCCTATGCTAAGGAAGAGATGAGAGGTTTGAGTGGAGGCCGATGCAGTGGAGTAAAACCTTTTGTAATCCAGATTGTTTCAAAGAAAGAGAGGGAAATACAAGAGAAATAGACAAGCACACAATCATAAATTTTTGAGCTAATTTAAATTTGCTATTTCATTTTTATCTTCCAATGATTAATTTATTTATCAACTATAAAAAGCACTTGAAGAGCACAGACCTCTGCCAAGCAGCAAATTTTGCCCCATATTATGACTTATAGCTAAAACTCACGCATGATCTGGATCATTACTAAATCCTAATAATTGTTCCTTGTTATGAGGGACACTTTTTGGCAACAGTTTCCTTAAAATCCTTCCATAAGTTGATAAATAAAGCCCAGCGTGTGTCTGCAGCCTCTGGTGTTTGTTCTGCTCTTACCTTCTTCATTCCCGCGGCTTTCTCTTTTTATCAGCAGATTGAGACTTTAAGCGATGTGTGGCTCACCTTTCCTGTGTTTATTGACTATTTTGAGTCTGATGCTGAAGCTGTCAATAGAACAAGATAGAAAAGAAGTTGACTAAAAGCAAAACCTCCTTGGTGGAGGCAATTATAACAACCTTTGATTGAGCCATTGTTGCAGCCACTGCTCCTCCAAAAGCTGTAATTAATAGTTCAGCTCACTTTCTCCTCTGTCTCCTTTTCCACACTGTCTGCCGTATCATCCGGTTACTTCCACTGCTTAACTACTTAAATCCATCCATTGACACCGAATTTTGACACTTTTTGTAATTGTTCTTTTGCGCATGGGGGTCATAATTTGAGACGTTCATGCCAGCAGCCACACAAAAGCAGCAGACCTGGCAAAAAATCGGAACCAAGCCTTTTAACCTGTAGTGTGAACGTAGCTTAATACTTAAAGTGGTTCCCATGATGCATTCCTGGCTGTTATGATCCGGACCCTTTCTGTCATTTTCTCCAGGAATTCCCATCAAATCGACCATGGACGACCAGAGCACGCTGCAGTACTCCGCTCTGACCCACCAGCTGGTGATGAAGGCCCGGGTCACCGTGAGAGACCTGGACCAGCAGGACGACCT
>NW_015152714.1:0-1631 GCF_000732505.1 Cyprinodon variegatus | reverse complement strand
GACTGAGGACAAAAACTGGGATAAAATCTTTATAAACGTGGAGAAAGATCAGATAAAACCAAAAACGTAACTAAAACTGGAATGAAACAGAAAATATTCAAACACAATTAAAATAAATAGAATAAACATCCTCCATAATGAGAACCAGAATAAAATCAGATATTGTGAGTGTTGGCCTAGTGGGTTAGAGCAGTGGGCTTGTGCTCTGAGAAGGTTGCAAGTACCTGGTTTGATCCCCACTGCCTCTGAGCAAGACCCTTAATCCCACACTGCTCCCCAGGTGCCACACATTGTGAATTTCTCCAATGTGAGATCAATAAAGTTCAATTATTATTACGAAGCTTGTGTCACTCCTGACGATAAACCAGTGAAGTCATCGGATCGTCTGAAAATGTCCTGCTTCTAGAAATGAAGCCCGAGGGCAGCTGGTTGGTCCTCCTGCAGCACTGATTGGCAGAGGTGTCAAGAAGTGTAAATCCGACTGTTTAGAAACAGTTTAGTAGAAGTTAAAGGAGCAACTTGAACCTTTTACTCAAGAACTAAATTTTTTAAAATTACTTGAATAAAGAAGTGAAAGTAATGCAGGGAAATTTTTAGGACGGATGTTTAAAACCTGATACAGGTCACTGCGCTCTTACTCAGGTTACTCTTATTACAGGAACATTTTCCATGTGAAAACTTCCTCATACTTAATTTTTTTTACAACTAATGGTAACAGTGTGAACTTTAACTTTACTGGATCTTGAAGAATGATTTTTATTTATTTTTTTTTGGTATGTGGCGAACAACCAGTTGTTGCAGCACAGCATCCAACCACAAAGAAATGAATCGTCTGGATAAGGCAAATTATTTTTGATGGTTTTTATATTTTTAAATACCAACTGACCATAACAAATATTTGCTTAAATTAAACAAAACGTATGAGTCTATTTTTAAAATTTAAGAAGTAGAAAATAGAGAAAATTGCTGAAAATGTAAGAAGAGGTAAACAGTTCTCTAAAAACTTACTCTTATAAATAATAGATGGTCAAAATTAATGAAATTAACTTTATAAATTATAATAAATCAATAAACAGATGTTCTCCATTTTTGGCTTTTAAAACGCTTAAATGTCTTAATTAAACCTGGATCTCCTGATTCAAAGTGTTCTGTTCACACATCATGGCCCCTCAGTACAGAACCAGAGTCCAAAGAGAAACAAAGTCTGTTGAGTTTTCTAGAGAAACGCTGATCCAGACCACCTGGAGCCATAGAACATCTGTCTGCTTAGAAGGAAACTAAATGTTGATGTTCAGACAAACAGTAACAGAAATATGGATCTTATTCTAACTTTCAGGCTCTGAGCTTCAGGAACCGCCCAGTTTGGGTTTTAATAATCAATCGGATCTTCATCAAAGTTCTGACTGAAAGGAGCAGCTGAAGCATGAAGTTCTGGTTTCTCTGCAACTGAGGATCTGTATCAGACTGATTAATTTCAGCCCAGAACCTGACCCGTTTCATCCCAGAACTTGTCCCATTTCATCCCAGAACCTGACCTGTTTCATCCCAGAACCTTAGCCGTTTCATCCCAGAACCTGACCCGTTTCATCCCAGAACCTTAGCCGTTTCATCCCAGAACCTGACCCGTTTCA
>NW_015152713.1:34519-38310 GCF_000732505.1 Cyprinodon variegatus | reverse complement strand
GTGGTGCGCACCTGTGGCTCATTCGGTGGCTCCGTGCTGAGGCATTAATAAAGGTAGGGCTCTGTCAGCTGGAGGACACCAGAGTGTTAAACCAGTGTGGTATGCCTCAGTCGCCGAGAGCAGTGCCCGCTTACTGCTCTTGGCTACGGTGCTGCTCCGACTGCCTCACTCCATCTGCATGCTCACCTGTCGCTCAGTTACTGGTTCCATCATAGAAGTGAGCTCTGCAGAATCCATCCGTCTGAACCACTCCCCATCGATCGTTCTCTAAGCTAACTGATCTTCCTCTAATCAGCACTTCTTTATTCGCAGTGTGATCGGTCCCACTCCTGCGTCTGCCAGTGTCAGCCTGTTCTCCATCCAGTCGCCTGTTCCTAAATAAACATCTTAAACTGTTTTCTTGCTCCTGATTGTGATCTGCATGTGGGTCAAACATTTGAAAGACATATATATGGAATATAAGAACAGACTTGTAAAAGAGAACAATTTGAGTGTTATCAGGGTTTATTTTTTGTCTTCTTCCTGTTGTGTTTATTGTTTATACTTACTGTATAGGAAAATATAAATATGTAGTACCCTCCTAAATATATGCAAAAATATACATTTGAATACAATAACTTAAACTTACTACCTGTCTGTCGGTGTTTTATTCACACACAAGTGGGCTCCTCAGACGAACCTTTCTGATCGCCTATTACCATATATACATACAGCTTTTAGAGACTCACACATCATCATTAAAAATAATCCTAACACTGTTTTAATTTTATCAATATAAATATTTCCTTTGTTGTGAATTTATATTCGATGCCCATACAAGTTGGATGCCATATTAATGTTGTGAATAACTGTTTATTAAATTCCCATCCAGCTGGGAATTAATATTTTCTGATACTTTAAGACGTGTATTGCCCTCCCAGGTAAGAATGGTAAATATCTTATTTAATTATATATTATTTGGGCTGTTATACATTCTTTATTAACATATACCCTACTAGCTGTGTGTTAGAACAATAAAAGAAAGAGTGATTCGAGCTCAAATCATGGTCAAACAGATAATTTTGCACATACATGGAATTTACCACTTCTATTCAAAATTTGATTTTATTAACAAAATAATATAACTCCAAGTTAAGTCCTTTTAAAACTCTCAACTAAAATTAGTGAAACTAGTTGAAGTATCAACTAGACCTTTTTACTCAAGTAAAAGTGAAAAAGTATGTGCTCCAAAAACCACTTGAAGTATAAAAGTATAAAGTAACCTTTAAAAAGGTCAGACACTTTATGCATTTTTGATGCACTTTTTTAACTATGTTGTGATATTAATGTTCAATGTCCATCCAGGTAGGAAGTCGCATTAATGGTGGGATTTTATATTCTATTCTATACCCAGCCAGCTGGGAATTTATATTTCTGATACTTTAAGATGTGTATTGCCTTCCCCAGTAGGGGTGGGAAAGTATCTTATTTAATCAGATATAATTTCGGCTGTTATATACTGCTTATGAACACACACCCTACTAGCAGTGTGTTAGAACAATAAATGAAAGAGTGATTCAAACGTGGAATAAATTCACCACAACTTCTGTTCAAAATATAAGAGTTTATTAACAAAAATCATTCAGCTTCAAGTCAAACATATTTAAGTTTAATATTCTTAACTAAGACTAGTGAAACTACTATGTACAAAGAGAATGGGGAACATGGTTGAAAAGCATACTACAGTTTAAGATGGATCTTGTGATGAAAACCAAGTTTATCTGGAAGAATTTGGGATATGATCAAATTAGCTTTTCACAAATTTAAAGAAAATTGAATGTTTTCAGACCAATTCACAATGTAAATCCATGAGGTGAATAAAACATGATTTGGCCAAATAATGTTTTATTAAACGATTTGCTTAATCAAGAACCAATAACCTTTAGTCAAATGATTCTTTACCCTCTTTGAAATAGCTAGCAGCGAGTAGACATCAGGATTCCACTAAATGACTGTTGGTCATACTTCGGAATTGAAATTTATTCAGCATATGAGGAATACATACATATTTTGCAGCAGTTTGGGTACTGTAAGGTTACCACAATGACCCATCCTTGATGATTCTAGAGATCTGGGTCCCCCCTGGGCCATGGTTCTCCACCACAGTGGAGACCTGGGCCAAAGCTGATCCCAGCTTAATGGACAAGGAAGAGGAGGCAAAGAGAAAGAGATCCTGTGTCTTCTGTGGTTTTGTCTGTTCTCACAGAGAGGGAGGCTTGCAAGTCACACATCTGTGTGTCCTGTGGAGGCATTGGCTGAAAAGGGGGGTTGGAGAGATCTTACAGCTGTTCATTCACCAGAGCTGCGTTTCCTTCTCTTGCCATCATGTCAAGATGAAATATGGACACTGGTTCCCAATGTCCAAAAAGCATGATCATGGCATATGGCACAACAACTATTTAAAAAAATTCTTTGAGATAGGGCCAAGGATGAGAGAGGTCTTATTGGTCTCCATCTCGCAATATTCTCTTGCTGTCCGATACATGTCTGACCTTTCAGACGTTTCAACATCTTTCTGAATCCATCATTTTAGTCTGGCATAGACAATTTGCATTTGCAGTTTGAAGAACACCTGCTTGCTCCTGATGATTTCCACTTGCATCAGCACAAATTTGAGGAATAGCTAACCAATGAGTGTTTGCGTTATATGACTCATCTAATTACACTAGTTTTCATTAGATGTGGATGGCGCCAATGATCTACATTGGATGGTGCACATGTTAAATACATTTTTTAAACATTAAACCGAATCAAGAGTAATGAACAAAATTGCACCTTCTCGTCAAGATGAATCATAGACACTGGTTCCAATGTCCAAAACCATTAGTAACTGTTACTCCCATCACTGCATTTATATAAGTTAAAAATGCTGGGCTTCTCAGAGGACCATTACTCAGAGTTACAGATTAAAATTAACACACATCTGTTGTTTTCTTATTGAACAGACAGACTGCAGAGCTGCAGAGCTGCAGAGATGCAGATTTAAAGGTGAAATAGACTTCTTACTGGGAGATGCAACATGCAATGGAATATATAATCAAGTTTACAAGAAAAGGGAGGCATAGCTATAATACAAGTCAACATATCTTTTTGTCTTTTGTAGTTGAACAACACTCAGAAATAGCTGCCTGCCAACCCAGAGACGGCCAGATTCACAGGAAACAGACTTAAAATGAAAATATAAGAAAGCTGCAAGAATTAAAGCACAACTAATACAAATCAGTGTATACAGGATTTTTGAATTATAAGGTTCATTACATAGACTTTGGCTGTCAATGACATATGGGACAAATTTCTAAATTTCATTTTGCTGCTGTGAAGGAGGATAATCAATGATGAAGCTTAAAGGGAAGCCATGCATGGATGGATGGATGGCATTGAAGTTGTGTCCATACTAGGGATGCATTATATATTGCTGTTGGCATTGGTATCGGCTCTTATTCATCATATTTTATACATTAATGTTTTTAAGCCCTTTTTAAATACTGAACTAAAGGCAGGCGTCTGTCTATAACTATAAATATCAGTGTACTGTGGTACTCTTGTGTTCTCGACAACAGTAAAGCATTCAATAAATATAAGTTTGAGCTCATTTTTGGAAAATATTAACCCTATTCAAAGCGTTCTGTCATGAAACACGGACAGATGGGCCCAGTATTCAAGGAGAGACAGTCAGTAGGAAAGTTCAAAAAGTTTATTAAATAAAACAAAAACTAAAGTGGAGCTGTGGCTCGTGGACACTGCAGGATGGG
>NW_015152713.1:29627-33304 GCF_000732505.1 Cyprinodon variegatus | reverse complement strand
AACTCCCAGGACGGTTCAGTCTGACAAGGTCCGAAAGCATGACCAGGTGGTCACGCACAGGAGCAGACAGGATCAGGTGCAGATGAGCAGGCTCAGTGGAAGAGGGTAGCTGAGACGGGACGTGGAACCGGATCTTGATGCAGGACTTTAAACTGGTCTCCTCCCTAGAGCCAGGCCTACTGGAATAAAAACTGCACCTCCCCACGTATAGAGCCAAAAACCCAGAGGACTCCGCGGGGGAGGAACAGTGGATGATCAGGAGACGAAAAACACAAAAACCCTCTTTCCACTGGCTGCCAGGATCCATGACATGAACCATGAAATAAAACTAACAGACAGGCTAACAGAAAGACAAGTAATGATCTGGCACTGAATGCTCAGGCTGAACTGAATATAGCCAAGAGAAAACAGGTGAGAGGATTGAATTATAATTGAGGCAGGGAGGGAAAACGACAGAAAGGAATGACTAATTAAGGGAGAGCAAACAGGCCAGATCATGACACGTTCAGGTTGAGTAGCTGTAGGTCCATCAGCCACTATCCTTTGAGTGTCCCCACCAAATTTTATCACAAACTTACACCCTTGCATTCATAGCATGGATAGGAATAGGATGCTCATCGTCCTCAGCAAGCATTTAAAGCAACTGTCACTAGGATTTCATTTTACAGTCAGAGCTCACTTAAAACTATTGATGCACACGGGTAAAAATAATACAATGAAACAGTACTACATTTTTCTTGATCATCATGCGTTTCTTTATCATGGTGCATTATGAGAAATTAAAGATTTCTGCTTCGGCTATTTCAAAACAGAGCAAAATAATATAATCAAACAGCCCATGTACAACTAGCAACATGGTTCTTGAGATTATGTCTTGCCCATCGTGCATTATGAAGAATAAAAATTTCTGCTTTGACTATTTCAAAGCTATTGATGCACACAGGACAAAATGACATAATCAAACAGATGACTTACTCACTCACTCACTCACTCACTCACTCACTCACTCACTCACTCACTCACTCACTCACTCACTCACTCACTCACTCACTCACTCACTCACTCACTCACTCACTCACTCACTCACTCACTCACTCACTCACTCACTCACTCACTCACTCACTCACTCACTCACTCACTCAAATACTCTAGTTTTGTGAGTTTTGGAATTGTTATAATAAACATGTTCCTATTCACCTTCTTGATGGGCTTGTGATTTAACTGTCTTTATTTACATTTCCAAAATATCATTATTTTTCGAAAATTCAGGTTATGGCATTTTTCACATGTTCAAGTCAAAGCCTAAGTTCAGCAGACAGGATCCATAAGAAGATTTCATGTAATCATCAAGAGAGCAAGAATGTTCTAGCATAGTATGAGATGCTTATTTGTTTTTTTTACTTAAGTCAGTCAGGGAAACCAAGGTCAGCTGCCCTCTGGTGGCTTATGTTCATTTTGTTTGTTTAATGTTAATAATAGGTCACTGTAATTTTTTTTTTTGGAAGTTATAATAGTGATTATTAGCAATAAGGAAATACCCATTGATTACTTATTTTGTTTCTCGTTGTATCGCTGTTAATAAAATGTTAAACAGAACTCAGCGGATAAAGAGAGTTAGTGGAGTTACAACAATTTATTGGCTGACAGGTGTCTGGTGTACTCTGCATTTCCAGATATGTAAAATACTGTGATCTGATTGGTTGGTGGTGTGCTTTACTCAGTGATCTTGCAGATAAAAAGCATGATCTTAACCAGAGAGCCCAAAACTGAATTCTACTGCTTACCAAGGTGAGTAAAGATGCATTTAGATTTGGATTGATTAAAATCATTAAATTTTACCTACCATCTCATATTTGATTTCAAATGAAAGTACCTTGTTTGAGGAATGCGGTCTTGTTAAATGCGTAGAGAATTCTGCGATGTCCATTGCATTGTTAATACTCAAAAACAGATTTTTTAAAAATTGACATCATTTTGGTGTTATTCCACAGAAACTGTTGGCAATAGCTCTATCTAAGCTATATTAGGGCTTTCCTGTGCTGCATTTGTCAGCGTCACAATTCGGTTAACTTGGTTATTGAGGAGAACGTTTCGGGAAATATTTACCTTAAGGTCCCACCAAAGCATTGCAGATTTCTAGGTTTTTATTGGGATATTACTTTGTTTTTAGTCATTTTGTTATAGTTTTTGGGGTGTTCTGTAGACAAGTATTAGCCACCAGACATTCTTAGATTTAAGTTAAAAACTTTGTACTGAGAAGAGTTTTTAATAGACTCAGCGACAGTAAGGTGCTCTAAATGTTGCAGATAAAACAATTTACAACCTCCGTACTAACACAATCACCTCTCTGATAGATGCTTTCTTATTCTACCTGTTAAGGTTCAAAATGTATTAATAGGCAGCTGTGTGATTGCACATAACCCTGCTTTAAATGTATCAAAAGTTTTATTCTTTACCTCTTTGTTGTTTTTCTCTGTATTTATGAAGGTGATCTCTCTTTGTATTGTGAAACTGCCAATGAAAAATTTTAATTAGTTTCACAATCTCATGTGTCCCTGCTTTTTTATTTATATAATGAATGATTTGCTTTGTTTTATGTTGCTGCAGGAACATTGAAGTCTTTTCGTTAAAACAATGTCAGGTGTCATCTTTCTCACGATGCTGCTCATCCTTCCCCCCGTATATGGGCAGCAGTCTGGCATTTTAAATGACAGACTGAGGTTTAAAATGTATCAAGTAGAGATGACTTGGGAAGAAGCCCAGACTTTCTGCAGGAAGAACCACACTGACCTGGCAACTATCAGAAATGAAGAGGAAAATTCTGCAATAAGTTTTGGTGGTTGGATCGGATTATATGACAAAAACAAAAACAATGATTGGAAATGGTCCAAAGGTGATAGGAGTGCAACTTTCTTCGATTGGGCAAATAGAGGTAAGTACAAATTAGCTTGGTAGGGTGTATCTGGATTTAATGATATTTATTTTGAAAAGTAGACAGTTAAAATCAAACTTTTGAGTATATATTCTGTCCACTAAGTATTTGTTCCTAAATTACGCACATTTTCATATAGTTTATATATTTGTAACCTAAAGATTTGCCCAAGCATGTTCTAAAAATACCCTACAGTAATTATCATAAAAAATAAAATATGATACTAAAAGAGTGAACTAAAAATTAAGTAAACTTTCTTGACATCTTCACAAGAAAACAAGACAATTTTGTAAAAATAAATGTAGGCAGCTTTGAGAAACGTATCTTTCTTTAGCATCTTTTAAAAGATTCACGTTAATAGGTTTTACTGCTTTTTTCATCAGATCAAATATTTTGTTGTGTATTGTGTGTTGTAACCTGAAGATAAGTGAAATTGATCATATGCATAGTTGCAACTAATTGTTAACTACGTATGTTATAACCAGTACCATTAACAGAATGATCTAGAATCTCTCAAACATTTAAAGGATATATTTTTTACTGAATCATTAAGCCTAAATCAGAAACTATGCCAAAGTGAGATATATAATGAAAATGCATTAAAATACATTAAATAGAATAGAATTAAGGAATAGTATTACTGACATCAATTAACCCTAACCCTAACCCTTGTCTCTGGAACGAAAAAATGTATTAACAATAGAATAACAGATCAACAAATCCAATAATCTATTAGAAATACATT
>NW_015152713.1:27861-29256 GCF_000732505.1 Cyprinodon variegatus | reverse complement strand
TTTCTCAAAATCATTTGCTCATCATCCCTCTCTCTGGGGTTGGAGGGCTTATATGCCTCAGCTTTAAGAGCTATTCTCCTCGTTCATCAGAGCATCCTTTGAGGCAGCAGGGGTGATGATTGTTGAGTACAGTTAGAACTCTTTAATTTGGAAGGAACCTAAAATACATTTTTCAAAAACAGCGGACTTCTGTAATAATAAAATTAAAAGGGGAAGCAAGCAACTGCCCAGGCTCTCATGCAGAAGGTGCTGTGATGACAGAATAGTTGTTTGAGCATAACTGTGAAAATATTAGAGCAAAAGAAACATTAGAGCCTCACAATTGTGTTAAATTCTGTCAATTTCTATACATGTTCCGTAATGGCACCTTTTTAAAACTGGGTGTTTTATTGTGGCTCATGTTCTTCGATTCAACAGTGTAATGCTGACCCCTAATGTCAAAACGCATACACTTGCAGTGCAGTGGAAATACACTTAATAGCACATAATCTTATTTTGACCTATTTAAAGATCTTTATTATGAAATATAGACAATTGTTAGTATGGTGGATGGTGGTAGTTATATTATATGTTAATATTATAAACCTATATGCATATATACATTTTATTACACTTTAATTGTACAGTTGCAACCATGTATGAAATAGGAAATATCAAAAATACAATAAATAAAACCCATCTTGTTATTAACTTAAAATGTTTACAATTATGATAAATGAATAATAACAAGTATTAGTAAAAAGAGTGTATACATAATGGTATGCTTTGCAGTGTGATGTATCCTCGCATCTTCTCAGTTTCAAAACTGATAAAAAAGTATAACAGGCTCAGAGGACTGGAATTAGTTTCAAAAGAACCATATTTGCAGGTGTTTAGATATAAAGGGTCTTCCAGTTGTAAATCTCCCATTTAGAGGCTGCAAACCTTAATTACAGCTACATAGACCAACACTGCATGTAGGATTATCATCTGCAGGATATTATATGGTTTTATTCAAAGGTCTGTTTTAACAGTCTTATTAATAAAGTTTGTACAGATGTGTCTAAATATTTTAGCTATGTAAAAGTTTACAACAATTATTTATACATCACTGATTACATTATTTTTCCATAGGTTAAGAAGTTTATAGTAATTAATTTTTTTTTTTTCTCATGTCCTCTAGAGCCAGATTTTGGCATTCAATTCTGTGGCTATAAAACAGAGTACGGATCGCAGGATCAGGGGAAATGGAGAGATTGGGAGTGCAACAACGAATATAACGTCATATGTTATGATGATAATCTGGTTCTGGTGAAGGAGAATAAGACATGGGAGGAGGCATTAGAACACTGCAGGGCTCTTGACAGTGTAAACAGATTTGACCTGGCCACCCTGCTCACTCAATATGACCTCAGC
>NW_015152713.1:23452-24982 GCF_000732505.1 Cyprinodon variegatus | reverse complement strand
ATGATGAGTTTGGGCCTCTGTAAACATTTACTTAGCTAAAAGCATAATCAGTAACTACTGCAGATGAAAAACACAAATGCACTGCAAATACATTAATGTGCAACAAAAACAAAATATTGTAATAACAAGTTATCTTTAGGTTCGTTTAGGGGCTGATAATTACTCTAGTTTGTGTTAGTCACATGAGCTACAAGCTGTTTTAATAAAACACTCATTTTAAGGAGAAACTTAATCATGATGAGAGAAAATGCACTGAAATCGGACTAAAGGGAGTACCTCATACAACAGCAACGTACCAAAACAATCATCATTGGGATTGCAATGGTCGCCATGTTTGCTGTGCTGTAAATGCCAGTTTGCTGCTGTCAATCAACCATGAGCCCTGCAGGTTCCGCTTTCCTCCAGGCATAGCTTCTGATGAGGGATTTTAAGATGTTATATATGGGACGGAAGTACAACTATGCAGTGAAATAGGTTGTAACTTTAATGTTTAAAGAAAAGGTTCAATGGTAAAATTTAATTTTCTGTCATCCTTTTTTCAGTGGATCTGTTTATGGACTGGTGTAGAGAGACTCCCCCCTATGATCTGGAGCACCTCTGTTATGTGGTGCTTCTGTGTGTTTGGTGTATTTGTGTGTTAGCAACATATGTGTGCTTCCAGCATATTTGCACTTTGCCCTCTGTGTTTTTAGTGATTGCTGGTTTTCTTTTTCAACTCTCTTTGTTTAAGAAATCCCCTTGTGGAGCAGTGGGCTGCCATTGTACGGCACCAGAATGTGTAGGACTTAAACTCAGATCGTCTGAGACCCAAGCGCAATGCTCTGACCACTAGGCCACCACTGAATAGACTTAATTTTAAGACTTATTTCAGTGTTACAATAGAGAAGGCTTTTGTTTCTTTACCAAATTAGACTTTCTAAGAATAAGGCATTACAGATTTTTGATCCAAAGAAGACAAAATTCCACTATAAAAACCCTTATATTTATTGATAAACAGATTTTGGGGAAACAATACCGTCACAGGCACTACATCGAATGTGGAATTAGATCTAAAGTGAAAATTCTGCAGAATATAAATAAAAAAGTATAAAAAGAACCCTGATTTCTTGTCTGCTTCAGCAGAGCTGCTGTTGAAAAGCTTGACTTTGAGGGGAGAACTAATTTAGAGAAAAAGATATGATGTAAAATTTCAAATACCAGACGAGCTGGAAATATTACTCATGAAAAAGGCAGTAGTGACCCAAATAATAGTTAAAATTATACCACCGTGGAAAACATCCAAGCTGTTAAGAATCATTTTAATATTTTATTGTTATTAAATCCCAAGGGTTTCCCCTGAAAAATAAATTTAGGCAGTTCATGTTTTGAGCCCTGCATTGTGTATCACCCCCTTCTATCATCTGAAAAAGTACTAATTAGCAATTATGATGGTGGCTAAGACAGGTAGGCAGTACAATCAGAACTCCCCACAGAGTCATGGGGGCTTTAACACAACTCAAGGGCTGGTTATACTCCCCACAGCAGTGTGTC
>NW_015152713.1:20205-21366 GCF_000732505.1 Cyprinodon variegatus | reverse complement strand
GTCCAGGTAGCTCTCCAGGCTTGTCAAGGTCTCTTCTTCCAGTTTGTTCCCTCAAAAAATACAGCTCAATTGTTAAAGTTTGAACCTGACTTTGTTTAATTTTCAATTATTGGCTTGTACTTACCTGAATGGATTTCTTTTGAATTACATGTATGTCACCTTTTTACTTACGCACAGCTCTCGCGAGATCTCAGCGGCTCATTCTGCTCAGTCAGCACTGGTTTGAAATAATAAGTTTCACAGTACACAACCATAAATAAATAAATAAAAATAAAAAATAAACACAGTCACAAAACTTTGTTGGCATATTGTTCTTACAGTTTGAAGTTTGTACTCCCCTGCCCACCCTTTTCTGTACATTTTTATGTACAGCAAAAGGGCTCAGTATACTGAGCAACAGGGCTCAGTTCTGACCCTTACCCCTCCCCGGGCACCACACAATGAAATTGCCAGAATTGGCAAGTTTGCCACTGGCGCCTTGTTCTTTTTACAGATGAGAGCAGGTTCAGCCTGAACAAATGTGACAGACATGAAAGGGGCTGGAGAAGCCGTGGAAAACGTTATGCTGCCTGTAACATCGTTCAGCATGACCGGTTTGATGGTGGGTCAGGAGCTGTCCAGGAGCTCAGTGATGCCCTGGTCCAGATCTGGGAGGAGCTACTCCAGGACGCCATCCGTCGTGTCATTAGGAGCATGCCCCGACGTTGTCAGGCTTGCATACACGCACATGGGGGCCATACAAATTCTTGAATATCATTTTGAGTTGCTGCACTGAAATTTCAGAAAAATGGACTAGCCTGCAGCATAATTTTTTCACTGTAATTTTTGGGGTGTCTTTGAATTCAGCGCTCTGTAGGTTATTCATTTCCATCAAATGATGTGGCTTTGATCTTGATGCTTTTTTTCCTAACACATTACCCAGTCCATATCAGTATAAATAAACAGCATGGTTTTTCTTCCCCCATTGAGATCTGATTTGTTTTTAAAGTGTTCCTTTAATTTTTTTTAAGCAGTGTAGTATAAGAGATACAATAAAGTAACCCCTTCATACTATTGCTGAAGTATAAGTAGTATTATTCAATCTGGCATGTATACCGTGGTAGCTGACTGTTGGATTCAGGAAGAATAACTTTGCAAATAAATAGAAATTGAGCCTGCACA
>NW_015152713.1:15713-17360 GCF_000732505.1 Cyprinodon variegatus | reverse complement strand
TCAGGAACAGGGGAGCCCGCCGATTGCGGCTCCCGGTCAGGAACAGGGGAGCCCGCCTATTGCGGCTCCCAATCAGGGACAGGGGAGACCAACGACAGTGGCTCCAACTCAGGAACATGTGAACCCACTGACCGTGGATCCGTCTCAGGAGCAGGTGACACCACCGACTGTGGTTCACCCTCAGGAGCAGGAGGGACCACAGATTGCGGTACAGCCTCAGGAGCAGGTGGGACCACCGACTGGGGTTCCACCTCTGGAAACGAAGGGATCACCCATGGAGGCTCAAGTTCAGTCTCTGAGGTGGCTTGGGGCGTCTGTGGAGGGTCCCTGGTGAAAAGAGGCCTTCGCTGAGGGACTCTTGGAGGCACACTTTCACCAACACAAAGTTCTGAAGTTCTCTTAAATGCATGCTCAAGGGTCTCTGGACGGCACAGTGTAGGCTCAGGGGTCTCTGGACGGCACAGGGCTAACTCTGGAGTCACTGGACGGCACAGGGCTAACTCAGGGGTCACTGGACGGCACAGGGCTAACTCAGGGGTCTCTAGCCGGCTCGGAGCGTGCTTACGGCGACGCTGTCTCTTACATCGGGGGGTCTTAGAAGATAAACTGACGGGTTCACTGATTGGATCTGGCGATAAATAAACCGGTTGAAACGTGAGGGTACCAGAATGAATAACATGATTGGAAGCTAAGGGATCAGGCACGGGGTCAGGTTTGAAACTATCCGGGTTAACTACTAGTTCAGGATCAGAATCTGGCTGGCGTGGAACACTGACTGATGGACGTGAAACTGGTGGACTAATTTTGAGGTTTTTAACGGATGGAGTTAAATGATGGTCTAGAATATGTGAACTGAAACTAACCCGGCGCGGAGAGGAACTAAAACTGGTGTGTGAAGCTAAGTCTAATCCAATGGCTAATTCAATGAGGTCTTCTAGGGTAGCTGGCTCGACGTAAAAAGAAAGGTCCTTTCTGATGGAACTGTTTAAGGCCATGAGAAAAGCAGACTTGAGCGCAGACTCGTTCCACCCGGAAGTGGTTGCTCTAACCTGGAACTCCATAGAAAACTCGGCTACAGACCTATTACCCTGTTTTATATTCAGAAGCTCACCAGAAACACAACACATAGTGACCCTACAAAAGGCTTTTTCAAACTCCAGGATAAAACTCTGATATGTACAACTTTTTCTGGTTTTTAGCGGAAAACTTGACTCCGCCCATTCAAGGGCTTCACCGGACAAAAATGAAACAACAAAAGCAATCTTATCCTGATCAGTAGGAAAACTAGAAGTATGAAAACCGAAAAATAACTAAGACTGAAATAAAAATCCCTTGAGCTTACGTGGGTTACCTGAAAATCTCTCAGGCAGAGATGGACCAGGTGACGAAAACGACGGGTAGTGTTCTGACCAGAAAGGAAGGGTATCATCTTGACTGAGAGGTGACGTCACCACCGGAGAACCAGGAAGCGAAAGAGTATTCGGGGCAGGACGAGCCGCTGACGTGGCGTTATCGTTGTAGAAGTGGCTAGAGAATGATTGTTTTAACAATAACTCATGGACGGGTTGCGAGTGAATAAATGTCTGAGCGTCCTGTTTCTCAGTCCAACGACGGAGGTGATCTGCTGGGCTTTGTGTTTGGCCGCAG
>NW_015152713.1:11676-13200 GCF_000732505.1 Cyprinodon variegatus | reverse complement strand
CTGTGCGTTACGACCACTCCGTGTTCCACGTTACTGTCTACACTAATCGCCAAACATGCAAGTACTGCAGCAGGAAAGACAAAATTGCAAGGTCCAATGTTTTCTGCAGGGTTTGCAAGGTCCACCTCTGCCTAAATGCAACACGCAACTGCTTTGCTGAGTACCACAACCCTAAATAAAGATAGTCGATAGATATTTAGAAGGCAGTAAGGCACTGTAGGTTCTAAAATGCTGCAAAATGATCATAAAGTTCTAGTTATATAGAGAAGGCAGTAAGGCACTGAATGTTCTAAAATACTGTGAAATAATAAAGTTTTATTTATGTTGAAAAGGCAGTAAGACACTGAATGTTCTAAAATACTGTAAAATGATCATAAAGTTCTAGTTATATAGAGAGGGCAGTAAGGCACTGAATGTTCTAAAATACTGTGAAAGAACTTTATTTCACAGTATTTTAGAACCTTCAGTACCTTACTGCTTTCTCCACATAAATAGAACTTGGATTATTTCACAGCATTTTAAAACATAAAATGCTGTGAAATACATAAAATGCTGTGAAATAATCCAAGTTCTATTTATGATGAGAAGGCAGTAAGGCACTAAATGTTCTAAAATACTGCAAAATAATAAAGTTATATTTATGATGAGAAGGCAGTAAGGCACTGCAACATCCATCCATTGTTCTATTTTCCTATTATAGTGTATTGTTATGAAATGTTACATAATACTCTATATTTTAAATATTCTGTCATGATTTTAAATGTTTTCTATGAAGTATTATCTTGTTGAAGTGGTTTCATAATGTTATTAAATGGTCTGAACTAACGTTTATTAAACTATTTCATGTTTTTTCAAAAAATTCTATCTTGTGCCCTTTTTAGATTTTTTTTACCAGAACGGGGCAAGTTACCATATTTGATCACTTCGTTTCCTGTGATTTTAAGCAAATTTTAAAAAAAATTTAATTACAGATTATTATTATTGATATATACCACAATATACCACCCTGAGATGGAAATTTAACATTTCAAAGTTTTTCAATGAGTGCCCTATAAAGGGTTAAATGTAAGTAGTTTTTTTTTTTTTTTTTTAAATGAACATCTATTAAAATACATGACGGTAACGGAGCCACCGGAATGTGTAGGACCAGCTAAAGCTAAAGCTTAGAGCTAACCTGTTGATACGTGATGTTCATCAACAATTAAAAGCCTTCATACAAATGTCACTATTTTTTATTTTAACCTACATCTTACTGTACTGATAGCCGTATCCCTCACTAATCGGATCTATTTATTCTCATACAGTTTATAACAAAGTATTAGAGCTGTTAAAGCTTAATGCAGCTGAAGAAATAACATTAGTCCAGCTGTACTGGGCTGTCAATACTGCAAACGTTTTGTTTTAATACTCAATAACGTATAGTTTATTTACAGTACAGTAAAATAAGGTTTAAAGTATAATTCGCTTGAAGAACAATACAGGCATAATTATACAGAACAGTTATTTTGCCTGTTGACTTAACAG
>NW_015152713.1:6124-9103 GCF_000732505.1 Cyprinodon variegatus | reverse complement strand
TTTTATTTTTTTCCTGTATTATGTTTATATATATATATATATATATATATATATATATATATACAGTAATAGCAAATAAAATCAGGCAGTAAGGGGATAACAATTTAGACAAAAAATGATTTATTTCTCAACAGTTTGGCTTCTCAACAAAACATTAGTAATGGTGAAAGTAGTTATTTAAGTCAGTTATTTACAGGGTTTTTACACATTTAACTATTCAATTCAAATTACTAAAGTTACAAACAAATAAATTACAAACCTACAAATAAATATAAAATTTGATATTTAAACATATTCATCAATCTGCTGACAAGCGTTTGTTTAATAACTGGTATATTCTGATCATTAGCAGGCCCCTGTGGGTTAGAATAATAGCAGGTAGATCTTACCTCTCCACCGCGCTCTCCCAGCCTGAGAAAAATCCGTGAAGCCATAATTTGTGACATCAGGAGGAAGTACAAGAATGCCAGATATGAAAAAGGAAAAAAAAATTGCAGAGGTGGTTGTTTGGAAGATAGTCAAGAAATACAGGCTGCAGAGTTGGTCTGAGAAAATACTGGGTTTTTCAAGGAAGCGTAGGACCTTGTGTGAAAATGAATACCTGAGTACTACCTTCATGAGACAAACTTATAACAGGTACACTGATTAATCCCTGGTGAGCAAGGTGAAGACATTCTTCACAAGAGATGATGTGAGTCGGATGACGACAGGGAAAAAGCAAACCATAACAAAGAAGAAAATTAAAATGCTAAAAAGATTCCTTGTTGACATGATGAAAAACCTTCACAGGAGGTTTCTGGTAGAAAACAACACCAGTCACATTTCCTATGCCTCATTTTGCCGGCTGCGACCCTTTTGGGTTGTCCACCCCTCCCTCTCAGACCGTGACACATGCCAGTGCAGGTTACATGAAAACCTGGGCTTTCTGGCTGACAAGCTTTATCAGCTTAAGATAATTGGAACTTCAAATTTGGAGAGCCTCACAGAATTGATCTGTTGCGACATTGGGAGCAAAGCTTGCATGTATGGAGAGTGTGAAGAATGCAAGAACAGAATCGTTCCCCTCTCAAGCTCATATAATAGTGCAGAGAAGGTGACCTATATGCAGTGGGCAACAGAAGACAAGACAAAATCCAGTGACAAAGAGAGCTCAGTCACAAAAATAACTGTAAAACAAACTATTGAGAGCAGTCAGGAGGACCTTGTAGAAAAGTTCCACACATATCTCACTAAGTTTAAGAGGCATCTCTTTAATATCAGGCAGCAGTATGCCTACTACCGTCAACTGCGCAACTGCATGGGCAATGATGAGTGCCTTATTCACACTGACTTTTCTGAAAACTTTGCTTGTAAATACAGCACTGAAATACAGTCAGTGCACTTTGGATCATCACACCAACAGGCCACTCTTCACACAGGGGTCATCTATGTCAGTGGAACCCAAGAACCAACTTGCTTTTCCTCCATCTCACCATCAAAACACAAGAGCCCAGCTGCCATATGGGAACATTTGAAACCTGCACTGGACTATGTGCAGACTTCACACCCAGAAGTGTGTGTTGTGCACTTCTTTTGTGATGGCCCCTGTACACAGTACAGGCAAAAGGAAAACTTTTTTCTCTTCAGTACAGAGCTTCACAAAAGAGGACTTAGAGGGACCTGGATTTTTTTTGAGTCCAGTCATGGTGAAGGAGCACCAGATGGTGTTGTTGCTGCCTTAAAGAGATCAGCAGACAACCTCATCAGCCATGGCCGAAACATCAAAGATGCACATGAGCTCTTCGAGGTCCTCTCCGAGACAGACACTTCAATCAAATTTTATTTTATTGAAGAAGAAGCTGTTGAGGAGACGCTGCAAAGGATGACGCCCAACATTCCACCAGTCCCAGGAACCATGCGCATCCATCAGGTTGTCACTGTTGCGAGTGGAGAGATAACATCACGAGATGTCAGCTGCGTGTGCTCCACTTATGGAAAGCTGAAATGTGAATGCTGGAACACAAAGCATGTCAGCCTTGTCAGGAATGTCCCAGCTACTGTGCCACAAAAGTGGGAACAAATCAATTGGGATGACCCAAGGCTAATTGGAGAGTAGTGTGTGCTCACTTATGACAAAGCATTGTATCCAGGAGTGATCCTTGCCACAAATGAAACAGACGTACAAGTTAAATGCATGAACCATGCTGGAAAAAAACAAAAACAGGTACTTTTGGCCTCTTCAGGAGTATCCGTTTGATGGCGTACTTGAGCTCATTCCAGCTCCTCAGCCTGTGACAGGGCGTGATTCGCAACACATGCAAATTGAGAAAGAGATCTGGAAAAGACTGACTGAAAGAAGAAAGAATTGGAGGAATGTTCCTGGGTGCTACTCTTTCATGAACAAATGTTAATGGTCTATTTTCTCATCTGATCTGTTGTTACAACAGATGAGATTTGTTAAACAAATATGACTTTGCTTTTTTGACTTTGTTCATCAAATATGAGTTAAATTTATTGAACACTCAATGTATGATTTTAATAATAGTAATGTTTATTGTTAAGAGTGTAACTGTGTTATTACTCTCCTGATGAGTAATTTTACATTGATACTTGTCAGGATAATTTCTTTTTGTAAGACAAACTTGAAACTGATCTTACATCGCTCACAGTTTTGTCTGTCACTTCATTGTTCCTCAGAGTTGTCAAGGCTACTTACAATGAAATGCTTGTGCCTGGTCACATCTGTCCTCTTAAGAAGTGAAAACCGGAACTGTCAGCAATGTAAGATCAGTTTCATGTTTGTCTTACAAAAAGAAAATGTTCTGATTATTAAATTGAAGACAAAGTTAACATTGTTATTGTGTTGCATTGTTAAACGGATTTCAGAGAGAGATTTTGCTTACAGCATTCAGCCTATACTGTTCATCTAAAGAATTTTTAAAGAATATTAAATATTACATCCAAAATGTTTCTTTTCCGTTTGTTTTAATGCATTAAATT
>NW_015152713.1:0-4280 GCF_000732505.1 Cyprinodon variegatus | reverse complement strand
CTCATCTTTTTAAGTGGGAGAACTTGCACTATTGGTGGCGGACAAGTGATTACTAAGGCACTGGAAGAATTAGTTTAAATATGTCTTGGGATTGTACCTACACAGAAATTCAATTGTCCTGTTACAGGGTTAAATTTAAAACAACATATGTGACAAAAAAATTGAGAATAATCTTTGGGATTGCATGCCTAAGGTGGGAAAACATATTTTCTCAGAGGTTAAAATAGTCCTAAATCAGACACCATGATCAAAAGCAGAATGTTTTGTGGCATTTCTTTCAGTAATCACAAAATCAAAAGTGCACCGAATTCAGAGAATCACCCAATAGTGAAAAAAAAAAAATAATAATAATAAAACTCCAGCTGCTCCTCTACTGTCTGTCTATAAAACTCAGGTAGAGCAAAAGGTGTAGTAAAAACCCATCTGATCCCCTGCAGTCTGTCCTTCACTCTTTGCCAGGTGGGAAAAAAAAAAAAAACACAGGAGTCCTAATCCACTGAAAGTGGAGAGCTTAATTCTGTCTTTTAACTCTCTTTTTATCAGACAGTCTGTAACTTACCACCAGAACCGCACAGGAAGTGAGATCCGTAAAATCAGATCAGTTGCGCAAATGTCAGCAGATATTCATCTTTATTTATTACCATCATTCTCCAAAATATGCTAAACTACGCAAACAAACATTTCATTACTTTTCTCAGACAATTATAATCTTTTTACATTCTCTCCGTTACACTGCTTGTCTGACGTCATCACCGGACATGCTGAGATGTGTGGGACAAAATATTACACCGTGTGTGTCTGCGTTTTAGTTGTTTCTTACTTTAGATTATGAATGATATAATATAAGGTTAACACGAAAGTGAAAAATAAAACTCTAAATAGACTAGAAAAGCTGGCTCCCGGAAGTAGTATTTCTGGGATGGATCGGGCACAGACATGTCCTTTTTAATCTTCATATATATATATATATATATATATATATATATATATATATGCTCATTTTGGAGGGGATTTTTAGAATAAATATGTATATTTTGGTGAGTGGAGGAGCAAATAGTACAAAAATATTGCTAAAGTTCAACTGAATAAACATTAAAGTCTTGCCGCTTTATTGGACATTTTTATTTATCCAGGTAAAATTTGGCTAAGATAATTAGAAGATTGATAAGGAAATTTTCGCAAAACATTTTACTTTGCAGCTGAAAACCAAATAGAACATTTTCCCAATGAAGCTGAAAATCTTTTAAAATATTTGAATCCACATAGTTACAAAAGGTGTTGCCAGAAAGTCTTAGTGTATGGACACAACCAGAACAAATGGGTAACAGATTCTGGAAGAATTTCACAAAAAGTGCAGTTCACAAAAAAATTGAGATTTGAATTTTTTAAGGTGGTCTTTGGCAGGATAAATCCTGTGAATGAGTTTGAGTGAAAATTCCTTTACCTTGTTAGCGAAGAGAAAGTGATTAGATAACAGCCAAGAAGGTTTATAGGACACATCAGTCACAAAGCGGTTCCAGGACACTGCATGCAACACTTGTCTCTAAAAGAGGGATCTGTGTAATAGGGACAAGGAGTCCCATTATATATGTTGGCTAAGAAGCTGGTGGAGTACCTTGGCTATGTGGTTGGACAGGGACGAGTTGAACCGCAGGTGGGGAAAGTTGAGGCTATTCACGCCTACCCAGTGCCTACAACAAAGAGGAAGGTCCGTGTTTTTGTTGGCCTGGTGGGGTGGTATAGTAAATTCATTCCTCATTTTGCAGAGAGAGCTGCTGTTCTCACGAATCTAACCAGAGCCTCTACCCGATATAAGGTTAAATGGACTGAAACTAGATATTCCACAGTTGAGAAGGAATGTCTTGTACTCAAATGGGCTGTGGAATAACTGCTTTACTATCTGTTTGGGTGACATTTTAATCTTGAAACAGATCATTGTGCACTGAAATGGTCCAACCAAATTAAAGACTCTAACATGCGTATTGCAAGGCGGTATCTTTCAATGCAACCTTTTGATTTTACGGTACAGTATTGGCCAGGAAAGTCTAACCTGGTTGCAGGTTATCTGTCTCTGAATATGTATGTGATATATGTATGAAGTTTAAACAACTGTTGTCTTTGGTTAAGGGGGGGGGGGGGGTGGGGGGGTGATGGGGACCAGGAGTCCCATTACCCCATGAAATATGATTATTGATTTTGTGTTATGTAATATTTAGTTGAAACAAATAGTTGGGTTGTTTGAGGTGTTTGTTGTAGTTTTGTTTGGACATTTTTGGAATGCTTTCTTGTGAAGCAGAAGGACTGGCTATCCTGCCTGTATAAAGAAAGTGTAAACATTAAAGCCAATAATTTTTCCTTATTTTCTGTTTATGTTAAGTGAAAGTGCCTTCCTTTTCCTGGTTTGGCTCCTCAGCAGGGAATGGCTGAAAAGATAGAAGTTCTCCAGGCGCTGCAATGCACTTGGAGCAAACCAAGATTATCAGGAGGATAGTATGGGATGATTTTTGTTAAGTTTGATGGATTTTTTTGTGACTGACTTTAGATTTGTTTAATTGTATTGATTTCTACATATGTAAATATTACTTCAGGTGTATAGTTTATTATTTTGGTGTTGGTTTGTATGTATATTAATTTAGTTTCTCTTTCTTAATAACCCATTTTCATGGTTCCTTCCTTCATGACACCTGAATTGAGTTTGGTATAACATGCTGTTTGTTCTTTTTATTGTGAGAAGGTGTTGGTGTGCAAAAGCTAGATTTCAATAAAGCCACCAAAATGTCTATTTTGTCTTGCCTCTCCATTAATTTGATTCTTGTCCTTTAAGAACAGGGTAGTGTCATCAGCCAATTGTGATAAGGTAAGTTATTTTTCGTCAATAGTTAAACCTTTAAGAGCTCTGGTTTCAATATAATCAGCCAGAAGTTGAGCTGCCAAAAGAAACAGGTAGGGGGAGATAGGACACCCATGTCTGATTCCTCTGCAAATGTTAAATCTAGGAGAGGTGCCATTCCTTAATTTGATAAAGCTATTGAGTTCTGATAATTGATATAAAGAGCTTTTCAAATCCAAACTTTTCTAGACTTTGAAATGTAAAATCATGTTAAAAAGTGTCAAAAGCCTTATAGAAGTCTGAAACAAAATGAATAAATCATCGGAAACAAAATCAGGGTAATATTTCAAGCCTTATGTTATTTGTGATATGCTGATTTTTCTTAAATCTTGATTTAATTTAATCAGTGATTGCATGAAGAACTGAGTTCAATCTCTTAGCGATCACTAAGACTAATGTGTTATAGTCGGTATTAAGAAAGCAAACAGTTCGCCAATTATCAAGGCAACCTTGTTGGGTTTATGGCAGAAGCAACTTAAGGTGAAGATCAGAGAAAGCAAGGAGGCGTACAGGAAAAGGCAAGACAAGGACATCCTGCCCTCCTCTGCCATTGACTCCGCTGCTTCTATCAGTTTGTTATCAGCCAAATCAGAAAATGGTTCTGCTCTCTCCATCTTTCACCATCTCTAGAAGTCAGGTAAAGGGGCAACTGGAGAGACTGAATCATAATAATTCACCAGGTCCTGGTGGTGTCAGCCCCAGAGTCCCGAAAGCCCGTGTAGAGGAGCTCTGTGGGATTCTACGGCTCCTCTTCGTCCCTTAGTCTGACCCTGGAGACAGTCAGACTATAGACAGACTATAGACCCGCTGCCCTGACGTCCCACATCATGTAGGTCCAAGAGAGACTTGTGTTGGTTCACCTCAATAAGTAAACAAGCAGCTATCAAGAATGATTAAAGGCTGAACGGTCAACTCACCCTGCCTACTATATAGTTTGGGATGGCCTTTAAATGTGGCGGACCCTCCACGGGAAGGAGGGTATGTACTCAGGGTTTGTTTTTAGGGGTCGGTTTGGGATTGGGCCATAGATATTAACATGTAGACACCTCATTGGACGCTGCCGGCCTCAAAGCCGACATGCCTATAGCCAGCTTGGACTAGACACAGTTCAGACAAATGCTGCCAGAATGAATACAAGGCGTCTCATATCTGATTTTAATCAAATGGAAGATGAGTCAAAGATAATATTAAAATAATCTCTTACATGTCACAACCCTTTGAAAGACCAAAATGATTTATATAATGACCTTTCAGTTAGATTAGACATTTTTAAGATTAACTATTTAAACTGAATTAAAACTGGATGAGAGATATTCAAGGGTATGTGTTTTGCAATTGAATATTAAAGGAATAGTACACCCAAAACATGATTAGCCTTCATTTTCTACTC
>NW_015152712.1:37540-38579 GCF_000732505.1 Cyprinodon variegatus | reverse complement strand
GTTTAGGGTTCTCATTTTTGTGTAATATCGAACTAGTCTGATTAATAACAATAGTTATGCTGTTTTGTTATTAGTGTCGAGTTTTAGAGGTGTTTTGCTCATATCAAAGTGGGAAATTCCCCATGCAGTAGCACTTTGATTTCTCCTTGCAGGAGGAGCGCTTGTTCTACCTTGATATTCATCGTGCGAAATGTAGGCATGTTTTACAAAAATACTTATTATTGCAGCAGATGGTTAGCACTAAGATTGAGTTTGATGTAAAAAAAACTTTGAATAAAGGGAAAGTTCAGTAAGTTTCTTCTCACTGTTCTAAAATGTAAGTTTGTAAAATCTTTTTTTTTTAAAAAGAGGGGGGTATAAATAAATAAATTGTCAGCATTTTTTTTTTTTATTTCATTTTAGCTTCTCATTTTCCTTTGAAATTGACACTCATTGGTTGATCTTTTTTGTGAAAAACCTCTACCTCCACTATTATCATTGTAAGTCTCAAAAATTGTATCATGTTTGTAAAGATTTTTTTTATTTAAAAAGTGTTAAGGATCTCTGATGAAGAGGAGCAATTATAATTTTTTTTTTTTAGCAGGTACTTTAGGCAAAATCTTCTGAGCCTTGCTTTTTAGGTTCCCCAGCCAGAATATCTGAATCTTTCCTCTGTTTGAGCTATTTTACTGCTCAACTATAAGCAGATTTCACCACGTTGTTTCAATGGAAGAATCAACATGAATTTCATATCATTCCTACGTCTCTTTCAGTCCATTTTGATTTCTGAAAATTACAATTGATGCTTTGTCACATCCATCCCAGTTTTAAGGTAACCAATTCTCTGTATCCATCACTGTAAAACAATGTGATTTACCTCAAAATTGACCATTCTCCTGCTGCCTTGAAATGCAATTTAAGTCAAATTTAGACTTCTCTTTTGTTAAATTTAGAAACAAAGTTATTGTACTTTGTCGTTGAATTGAATTACTTAAAAAAAAAAAATAAAAAAAAAATTCTGCCATTTTAATTGAATATCAATGCCTTGGTCTAACTCCGT
>NW_015152712.1:33550-35591 GCF_000732505.1 Cyprinodon variegatus | reverse complement strand
AAAAGGTAGACAAAGCAAGCAGGAGAATTGAGGAGCACAATGGTTGATCAGAGAGCCTGGTGGGTTAAAAGAGCACTAAAGATGGAGAGAGGCTAGGGCTGGCCCAGGCTAGCTATAGAGGCTAAATGCAGAGGTTTGAAGCAGGACAGAAGAAGATAGGATAAGTCCGCCAGGCTTGCCATGAGGAAGACAGTGGTACATCGGAGTGGGCCGCCAGGCAGACAGAGCAGGAAGAGATGGCAGCAGACAGAGGCTGGCTTCTAGATGCTAAGTTACACCTCTCCAAATTCTACATTACAAGTACACAAATTGAGTTCTGTGAGTTGTGCATCCAAAATGTCTTCCATTCAGTTTTGCTACAATTGATTTAAAACAAATGGTGCAAAACAAATTCAAACACGTGTATTAAAATCTTTAAAAAAAATGAACAATCTATAAAAAAAAAGAACAAAGTCATATTCTAACTAGTTAATCAGGCAGACTCTTTTTCTGATTGGAATCTGGTTCAGTTAACAAAATCGATAGATAAACTTGTAGGAGAAATCCAAAGTGCCAGAATACTATATAGTAGAGACCTATTAATCAACTGCAGAGACAGCGCTCACCAAGGCAAAGCCATTCAGATTAACAAGACTGAGGGGAAAAGAGTTCAGTGCAGCTTGGTGGAGAACAAAAGGATTAGCAGCGGAGTCATTGGCAGGAGTTCCTCTAAAAGAAACTAAAAAAGAGATTCTAGAAAACATCAATGGTACAAAAGTAAAAGAAGTGAAAGGGTTAAAAACAACAAGAAACGTAAAAAGGTGTGACAGCTTGTCTGTTTTGATTAAATTTGAAGAAGAGCAATTCATTGGTTACATGAGCTACAATGTAAAAATGTACAATCCTCCACCTCTGAGATGCTTCAAATGCCAAAAATGTGGACATAGAGCTGCAGTATGTAAAGGAAAACAGCGATGTGGAAGGTGTGCTAGAGAGCATGAATATGGAAAAAAAGGGAAAGAAGTTAAAATCAAATGCTGTAACTGTAGTGGAGAACATACTGCTGCGTATCGCGGCTGTGAAGTGAGGATCTGAAGAAATTCGAAAAGTGAAATTTGAGCTCGAAATAACATATGCTGAAGCTACAAAAAGGATCCCATCCCAGTCAGAAAGACCCAAACCAACAGTTAAGCTCATGAAAAGTTCAAAACCTCTGGAGCAATGTCCCAAAATTGAAGGAGATTTATTGATTGCAAAAAAAGGAAGCTTTTGTTCTTTTCATGGTAGAAGTGATCAATTGTAGTGCACAGACGGCAAGAAAAACAGAAAAAAATCAAAATAATAGTGAAAGCTGCATAAAAGTATCAGGAAAGGGTGACGATAAATTATGAGGGCAAATGTGTTATTATGTTGGGTGAAATTAAACAGTTCAGAAAAATATTATCATTATATATATTTTTTTTATTATTTTTTTTTTTTTCCGGGGTTGAGTCTTGTTTACTGTTTCCTTGCTTAACTCCTTATTAGTTGGTGGCTGTAATGCACTTTTAACTATTTTGCCAACCACCATAAAACCTCACAAGAAGAAGAAGGAGAATGATCTGTGACTTATGGGTAGTATCCTTGATCAGACAGTGGGGGGCGCTACTTCTCGGTCAGTCTGTACCTACCGGAAATACATATACGGCATACTGCCATGTTGCCTTTCAAGGACCCAGCCCACGTATGTTGTCAATGGATGTGTACAAATTTAATGCCGCTTCTTCCAAGGACGCGGTCTACCTGCACTGGATCCTTTAAGGTCCTGAAAATAAGAAGACTGGAAGAGTTTTGGCTGTGAATTCAAACAGGTCCACCCTTCGGTGGCTTTTACAGCCATAGGCGCTGTCGCTTAGCAACCGTGTCAGTTGAAAAACAAAGCAGGAAAAGAATGAATACCGAACATTTTAAAAATGTTTCTTCTAATTTATTTTAGTTTTTTTCATTGTGAAGAGAACAACGACTACACTCATAATAATAGAGAGCGGAATAAGTGTGAAAATGTAATGATATAAACCTTAGT
>NW_015152712.1:31941-33188 GCF_000732505.1 Cyprinodon variegatus | reverse complement strand
TAATGAAAATAGTTATTAATGAAAATAGTTATTAATGAAAATGGTTATTGAGTCAGATATGTGGCGGGTAGGAGTGGGAATGGAAAACCGGCTCCTTTTCAGAACCAGTTCTATGTGTTCCAATTCCATGGCACCGTTTGGCAGCTTGCTTAACGATTCAATTATCGATTCCAGGCAGCACCATAGGGCATGTTTTTTACGCAAGTTACGCACACGGCATTCAGTAAACAAGTATGACGTGACCAAGAATAAGTCTTGAAAAGCAAAACAAAAACAATGTACACCCATTGGGTAAACCGATCAAAAGTTTGGCTTCATTTTAATAGGATGACCAGACGTCCTCTTTTTCCCAGAAATGTCCTACTTTTCAGACCAAACAAAACATGTCAGGGGGGAATTTTAAAATCACCCGGGATTTTGGTCGACTACAGTGCAGCACGTAGTCGAAGCAGGGAACCGGGGCAGGGACGGAGCGACGGAACCTGACCAGGTAACGGTAGCTTCCCCCTGCCTGCCCTCGTACTTCCCCCTGCCTGCCCTACCAGTCCCCAGCCCCCCTCCTCTGGCTGAGGATGGGCAGCTCATGGCTCTCTGCTTAGTTCCGGTCCAGTCAGCAGCCAAGCTGTCAACAAAAAAAAGTGTCTTCCTTTTCAGAAATCCAAACCTGGTCACCCTACATTTTAAGAAGAGAAAGATGGCAATAATGCACTTTACAATAATTGCAAAGTGGCAATTCCGCGGGAGGAAATACATCCAACATGCAGAAAAGCTGCCGCACACAACATGTCATACATTTTAACGAATGCTGTGCTTTTGATGCCTTCCGGACAAAAGCTAAAGTTACGACCAGCATGGAAGGCAATTCTAGTGGCAAGTAAATAGTTTTATATTACTGGTTGTGCTTTATGTGCTTCCTAGAAAATCATATGACCTTTCTGGAAATAAAACAATATCCTACCTCTCTTTGGGGTTATTAAGGGAGTGTGCCTTTCTCATTAATCCAGCCATTCATTGCTAGTATGTTGAATTAAAAGTACTGGTAGCTGGAATTCTTAAATTATTCTAGCTATTGCAATGGATGTAACAAAATATGCTACGAAGTTGCTCCGCTGTTAAGGGAGGTAGAGAAAGGCAAAGATCGTTTATTTAAATTAGGGGGAGATTAGTTTATTTCCCGAAAATGTACAGTAATGCTTTTCATTAAATGGATGCCTTCTCCATTAGCTTTAGTTGACTGCGGCAAGAAT
>NW_015152712.1:28057-29820 GCF_000732505.1 Cyprinodon variegatus | reverse complement strand
TGAGAACAAAGAACATTGCAGAATAATTAGCAGCACATGGATTGACAACTTTATCATAACATTGAGCACAACCTGAGGTCTGTGGCTGCTGCTTAGAACAATGTTGGACAGAAAAGCTGTTTCAGCTGTTTTAAAGCAACAAAGAGGCATACGGTTGTTTTGTTTTCCACTTTGAGCCATTTGTCACTGGTATTTGAGGGCGCAAGTGATTCTTTTTAACTGGAGGTAAGATGTATCCTTGCAGTGAAGCAAGTCTAAAATATCAGATTATGTTAGGAATCCAGGTTGTGTGGGTTGTGTTATTGTGTTGTTCTCTCCTTCCACCACCAGGTGGCGCCCTGTTCCCGTTGGTCCTCCCACACACTTGCGGCTGGTTGGCTCATTACTGAAGACTATTTGAGCTGTGTACTTTCACTACCTCAACGCCAGAGTGTTTGCCAGTTTTGGATACTCTAGCCAAGCTGAGTCTAACTGACTCTTTGTTTTTTCGCTGAGCCTAACCTTGTTTTTTGTTTTTGCCTTTTCGGCAGGAAGCCTTCCTGCAAGCTTGATGTTTGGCCTTCTTCCCCTGAAAGAATTGTTTTAGTCTCACACTGAGTGGGGATTAACCTCCACAAGTTCCGCTCAATACCTCCTCAGGATCCAACCAAGTTTAAATCTGTCCGCCCTCCAACTAGTCTCTATCTTCGGATAAACCTACACTAACTGGATTCTGGGAGAAGAGGTCTTCTCAACCAACGTGAGTCCCGTTTTCTCTGTCTCTCCAGTCATCGTTCAAAGTTCCCACGGATCCTAAACTAACTGCTGATACTTCCCTTCCCTCTTCCTGTTCCGGTTAACCAGCACACTGAGTTTCCTGAATCCTACCCCCGCTGTCCTTATCAATGAACCTATTCAATCTTTTACCCTGGTTCTCTGAGTGGTTTACTGCATGTGGGTCAGATCTCTTAGGAAAATCATGACAGAGTAAGTGGAGTTAAACAGTTTAAAAGGTCTGCAACATTTATTTTACAGAATAAATGCAGGTTACAAAGAAAAGAATCATGAAAAACTGTAGAAAGACTCGAAGGACAGATAACATGCACACTTTATTCAATGGAACAAATTTTTTTAAATCCCTGATATATTAAATAATATATATATAAATAACACCACAGGCAGATCAACTGATAAACAAGTATCATAGATATTCTTTTTTTTCACATTTCCTGTTCATATTCTGCGGTCTCAGCCGTTGTCATGTGATCAAGTAGAACCATATCTGTGGAGCCACACAGCAGCTGAACCATTTTATTGCCGGATTTCAAGATGGGTCGCACTTTCCTCTGTGTGCTGGGCTTATTGTGTAAGTACATCACTTTTTCCCTTTAAATTGTGGAGATAATAGATAATCTTTAAATTCTCAAGTAAAGAAAACTACAGCTTTGAAATACTGTTCATATTTAATAACTTCACTTTGGTCCTGGAAACTTTGAACATGTCAAGAATGCCTTCATGTTAAAATTTTTGGGACATTTTCATTTACTGAGAATGTATACGTCACCATTGGGTGGAGGGTTTTTGAGGACACAAATGCAGAGACCACGAGGCAGAGGTGAGTCTTGCAAATTTAATGAGACAACTAAGGTAAAATCCAAAATACTGAGAATTAGTGATGTTATCAGATGAGCTGAGGCTTCGAGGCATGCATCGCGTACTGGAGGGGGTGTTTCCGTGATGGGCATATCGAGGCTTGCTTCATTTAGGGGAGGAGCCAAAATAGA
>NW_015152712.1:24912-27546 GCF_000732505.1 Cyprinodon variegatus | reverse complement strand
TCTGAGAACAAAGAACATTGCAGAATAATTAGCAGCACATGGATTGACAACTTTATCATAACATTGAACACAACCTGAGGTCTGTGGCTGCTGCTTAGAACAATGTTGGACAGAAAAGCTGTTTCAGCTGTTTTAAAGCAACAAAGAGGCATACGGTTGTTTTGTTTTCCACTTTCAGCCATTTGTCACTGGTATTTGAGGGCGCAAGTGATATTTTTTACTAGAGGTAAGATGTATCTTTGCAGTGAAGCAAGTCTAAAATATGTATGTTAGGAATCCAGGTTGTGTGGGTTGTGTTATTGTGTTGTTCTCTCCTTCCACCACCAGGTGGCGCCCTGTTCCCGTTGGTCCTCCCACACACCTGCGGCGGGTTGGCTCATTCCTGAGGACTATTTGAGCGGTGGACTTTCACTACTCAACGCCAGAGTGTTTGCCAGTTTTGGGTACTCTAGCCAAGCTGAGTCTAACTGACTCTTTGTTTTTTCGCCGAGCCTAACCTTGTTTTTTGTTTTTGCCTTTTCGGCAGGAAGCCTTCTCGCAAGCTCGATGTTTGGCCTTCTTCCCCTGAAAGAATTGTTTTAGTCTCACACTGAGCAGGGGATTAACCTCCAGAAGTTCTGTTCAAGTCCTCCTGGATTCCCAAGTGACGTCCGCTCAATACCTCCTCAGGATCCAACCAAGTCTAAACCTGTCCGCCCTCCAACTAGTCTCTATCTTCGGATAAACCCACACTAACTGGATTCTGGGAGAAGAGGTCTTCTCAACCAACGTGAGTCCCGTTTTCTCTGTCTCTCCAGTCATCGTTCAAAGTTCCCACCGATCCTGAACTAACTGCTGATACTTCCCTTCCCTCTTCCAGTTCCGGTTCACCAGCACACTGAGTTTCCTGAATCCTACCCCCGCTGTCCTTATCAATAAACCTATTCAAACCTTTACTCTGGTTCTCTGAGTGGTTTACTGCATGTGGGTCAGATCTCTTAGGAAAATCATGACAGAGTAAGTGGAGTTAAAACAGTTTAAAAGGTCTGCAAAATGTATTTTACAGAATAAATGCAGGTTACAAAGAAAAGAATCATCAAAAACTGTAGAAAGACTCGAAGGACCGATAACATGCACACTTTATACAATGGAACAATTTTTTTTAAATCCCTGATATATTAAATTATATATATATATATATCTATATCTATATCTACAAATATATATATATATATATATATATATATATATAAATAACACCACAGGCAGATCGACTGATAAACAAGTATCATAGAAATTCTTTTTTTTTCACATTTCCTGTTCATATTCTGCGGTCTCAGCCGTTGTCATGTGATCAAGTAGAACCATATCTGTGGAGCAACACAGCAGCTGAACCATTTTATTGCTGGATTTCAAGATGGGTCGCACTTTCCTCTGTGTGCTGGGCTTATTGTGTAAGTACATCACTTTTTACCTTTGAATTGTGGAGATAATAGATAATCTTTAAAGTCTCAAGTAGAGAATTCTCAAGTAGAGTAAGAACAGCTTTGAAATACTGCTCATATTTAATAACTTCGCTTTGGTCCTGGAAACTTTGAACATGTCAAGAATGCCTTCATGATAAGATTTTTGGGACATTTTCATTTACTGGGAATGTATACGTCACCATTGGGTGGAGGGTTTTTGAGGACCCAAATGCAGAGACCAGGAGGCAGAGGTGAGTCTTGCAAATTTAATGAGGCAACTGAGGTAAAATCCAAAATACTGAGAACTAGTGATGTTATCAGATGAGCGGAGGCTTCGAGGCGTGCATCACGTACTGGAGGGGGTGTTTCCGTGATGTGCATATCGAGGCTTGCTTCATTTAGGGGAGGAGCCAAAATAGATGACGTCCGAAGCCTTGCTACCCCGCCATACCACGAGACCGCTTTGGGAAGTGGTCCAGCTTGCCCAGAACTTTGGTAGGCATTTAAAAAGCCTCAGTATTCAGTCAAGATGTGGGAGTTTGTAGGACAGTTGCTGTCAGCTGGATAGAGTTTGGATATATTCTAAAAATAGATTGTTTGGAAAAACAACCGATCTAGTTGGTTAAAGCCAGTTAGGTTAGATCAAACAATGTAATGAGCAAAATAAAGGACAATTGTAATGGATTTCACGTAGTATTGCTTTATCAATGATCTTGCTAGTGGCGTCAGCTGTAAGAGGTGGACTTCCATTATTGAGGTTGACGGTTCAAGACCCACATCTCACTTTTGAATGTGGAAGCCAGAAAAAAAAAAAAAAAGTTTCATTGCAACATGAAACTTTTTTTTTTTTTTCTCGCTTATGTGGCTAATTTGCTTTATATATGTTTAAAAACTGCCAAAGTTAGACTGGTTGGTATGACCAAAAGATTGGTTGATCACATAAATTCCAACCCGATAAAAACAAAAAAAATCTGGAAAAACTATTATGTTTGAATTAAATGACTAATTCCATTCATTTTATCATTGATGCCCAATTTGCACAAGCACTTTCACTGCCTGCTTGAGCTTATTTCACTAAAATGTCAGAAAAACAGTGATTTTTCTCTTCTAAGACATTTTACACACAAAAGACTTACAAAAGACTGACCAATCATTAACAATTTCAAAGGAACTTATATATATATATATA
>NW_015152712.1:22545-24085 GCF_000732505.1 Cyprinodon variegatus | reverse complement strand
TATATATATATATATATATATATATAGTACATAGTGACATGTTCACATGAGTCTTCATGAACTGTTGAGATCATTAAAGCAATTAGCCAAACGGTTCAAATGCATCATGGGGCTTCATCTCACCATCACTACTGAGAACCAAAAACAAGATCACATCAGGAAAAACTCATGAGAGAAGCCAGAGACGAGGGAACAACAAAACAACAAAAAAACAGCCCTGAGTGACTGCTGAGGTGTTGTATATTTTGGGAGACTGAACCAAGACAGGCTAATCAGCAGATTAGCCTGATTTTTTGTGAAATCCAATTTCTGATTTTTTGTGAAATCCAATTTTTTTTGCGTTCCCATTCATATTTCCAAATATATACGACTTGTATGTGATCTTCTGAGTGAACTGCAGTCATACAAGTACTGAAGTAAACATGGATTTTAGTGCCGGTGCGCATCTAGCGTTTTTTTCCACCCATAAAAACTCAATCTTTTCAATATGGTTAAACATAAATACTGCTCTCCACATCATCATCTGCAAAGGTTGTTGTTTTTCTTGCTGCTTCTGCGTAGCAAGACGCAGAATAGTGATCTTTGTTGTTTATTAATAACGTTCAGGTCGGATGAATCCGAACTGGGCGTTCAGACAGAGATCGCATTTGAAAAGATCAGATTCGTATAGGATTTAGGACCACATAGCCAAGTGGCTTGGGTCGGATTGGAAAAAATCGGATCTGTGTTGTTCAGACTGCCATGAAAAGATCAGATCCAGGTCGCATATGGGCAAAAAAATGGGATTTGGGTCACTTCAGGCTGCAGTGTGAACGTAGCCAAAGAAACTTAAAAATCAACCCAAGCAGAGGGCAGATCCCTGACAGTATAATCCTAATTGATGTAGTTGATCATAAAAAAAATAAAATTATATAGATGGAAGAATTAGTATTATGAATTTCTCACTACAAATCCAACATTAAACCAAAACCAGAACCTATTGATCCGATGTTTGAGGGATATATTTCAATGTTAAACATAGGAAGAGCTGAAATGTTGATATGAATGCATAGAAAGCAGACACCCTTGTGGCTCCTGTTGTCTGAATCCACTGTTATATTGGCTCTATTTCATAATCAGAAAAATGTGGAACAGCTGAGGACATCATTTTTTTGACATCATCACCAGAGGGGCTGTAATCTGAGACTCTGACACTTGCTGTTCCAAACTTATCTCTGCTTCCTCACCTTAGATGATCAGACTCAGAGCCTCTTCATAGTAAATCTTTCTCCCAGAATCTCTGTTTATTTTGGGGATTTCAGTCTTGTTTTTATCAAAGTGAAGAAAACCTAATAAGACACCTTATGTCAAAATGTATGATTTATGTTTTTATGACCTTTATGACCCAAAAACTTTCTTTAATTTAAATACAGATAACCTTTCTTCTAGTTTGACTAAATGCTTCAAGTTGTGTAAAATACTGTCTTTGTCCATCTATTTATGGATGATTAGACTTCAGGGAGTTGTAGCAGTCACCTTTGCAGAAGACCGTCTGAGGAGT
>NW_015152712.1:15597-17394 GCF_000732505.1 Cyprinodon variegatus | reverse complement strand
CTGTTAAATTGTATTATTTTCCAATTGTTTATTTGAATTCTTATTCTGGATTAGTTGGAGACATACACTAGGCTATATCAGCCCCACCAAAAATATTTTTCACCAGCCGCCACTGCCTACTTCCATCCAATTGCTTTGCTCATGTGACAAAGCCTCAAGGAACTTCATTTGCTCTATTGTGCGGTTGTGGATTTATATTCAATGCCAATCCAGATTGGATGCCATATTTTGTGGTGATTAACTGTTATATTCAATTCCCAGCCAGCTGGGAATTCATTTTCTGATATTTTAAGATTTTTATTGCCATCCCCGGTGGGGGTGTTAAATATCTTATTTAGTCAGATATTATTTGGCCTGTTATATACTTTTTATGAACACATGCCCTACTAGCTGTGTGTTAAAACAATAAATGAAAGAGTGATTTGAGCTCAAATCATGGTCAAACAGTTAATTCTGTACATACATGGAATAAATTCACCACAACTTCTGTTCAAAATATGAGTTTATTAACAAAAATCATTCATTTCCAAGTCAAACATATTTCAGTATAATACTGTTAACTAAAACTACTGAAACTCAGATAAACTAAACTACTATGTACAAAGAGGAAGGGGAAACATAGTTGAAACCCATATTACAGTTTAAGATGGATTTTGTGTTTGAAAACCAAAGTTTATCTGGAAGAATTTTGGATATGATCAAATTAGCTTTTCAATAGTTTAGAGAAATTGGAACGTTTTCAGCCTAATTCACAATGCAAATCTATGAGATGAATAAAACATTATTTGGCCAAATAATGCTTTATTAAATGATTTGCTTAACCAGAAACTAATTGAGATCTTCTAGTTAATAATTTATTCATTATCTGCAGGATGTAATTTTGCACAACAAGGGAAAGAAAGAGAAGCCTGTGTGTTCTGTGTTTTTTTTTCCTGCCCTCACACAGAGGGGACTGGTTGGTCACACTCTGTGGGAGTTCCTGTGGCTGACAAAAGGGGGGGTTTCAGAGGTCTTATCGCTGCTTGTTAACCAAACTTGTAGTCTCTCCTCTGGTCATCATGTCAAGATGAAATATGGACACTGGTTCCCATTGTCTAAATACCATGATCATGGCATATGGCACAACAGTGCATTCAAGTGAACAATAAATGTAAAACACGGTTTGATTTTAAAGCAACTATGGCTTTGGTGGCTGCAGCACTAAATGAATTCATCAATGATGTCTGTGATGCTTAAACATCAATTAAAAACTATCATATGGTGTCTGTCTTTGTGATACAATGACATAATCGGCCTTTTATTCATTTTTATTTTTATTTTGGTCCAAAATACTAAATAAGTAGTATAGCAACTTTCAAAAGCCAAGTCCAGAACTCGAACCAATAACCCTTTGGATAGAAATGCAAACTCCTAATGCAGGTACCACTTAGAGAAAAATAGTACTTCTTAAACCAGTGGCTTGATCATTAATCTAACCAAATTGTTTTAACCAACTAGACTGCGTTAGTGGCGGCCTAGTGGTTAGGGCATAGAGCTTGGAATCCTAAAGTTCTGAGTATGAGCCCCACTCCCACAGACTGCCACTATGGGTCTCTGAGCAAGACCCTTAACCCCACACTGCTCCCCGGGTACCGCATGATGGCAGCCCACTGCTCCCCAAGGGGATGGGTTGAATGCAGAGGTAAATTTCTACAATGTGAGATCAATAAAGTTCAATTATTTATTTAATATTACATTGGTTATTTTTCTAATCAATCTATTAAAATATATCCAAACTCTCTCCAACTGACGGTAACT
>NW_015152712.1:9758-14504 GCF_000732505.1 Cyprinodon variegatus | reverse complement strand
AAATAATTAGCAGCACATGGATTGACAACTTTAATAAAAATAACATTGAACACAACCTGAGGTCTGTGGATGCTGCTTAGAACAATGTTGGACAGAAAAGCTGTTTCAGCTGTTTTAAAGTGTTGTGCAAAACGATATCCTGCAGATAATCAATAAATGATTAACTAGAACAGGACTTATAGTTAATTATTTAACTTATTCAAAATTGGAGGTGAAATCAATTTATTGTTCTTAGTTGAATAATTGTAGCTGTAATTTGCTTGCTTACCAGGGTTTATGGCTTTCACCTATGGATGGTTCCTGGACCGGCTGTTAAAATTCAGGTATCCACACCAATCTAGTGACCCAGGCTAGGTTATCAGCAGAACTATTAATTATCAATCAAATAACTATTTATCTCTGTTTATTCACACTGTTACCAAAAGGGGGTGGATCTGGCCTGAGTGATAAATTGTCCGCTATATGGATTACAAGACCACTACAAGTTAAACAATGACGTCTTTATTCTAATAATTCAGGATCACAGAAATCTAACATCTATGCAAACACTACACGCTATTAGAAAATAAACACGAGGTAGATTAAATGACTAGTTTAAAAAAACAAAAAAAGTCTGTTTAACTGGCTTCTGAGATTGTCCAAGATAGGCCAGATGTTAATACATTCACTAATGTCCGTTAGAATAGCAGCAGGTATGATGATAACAACAGTGCAATTAAAATAACATAAAAATAATACATTCAGCTTAAAATGGTAAATGGTTAAAATGCATTAAACAACAGCAATAGAAGTCATTTTAGCAAAACGGCATCAACAGGGCGGGGTATGTGTGTGGGGAAGGCATGTAAATGTATGAGAGACCTCCCTCTTCATGTGATGAAAGGGGAGGGGGTAGAAACGGCGTTAACAATGGGTCCTCAACCATGTGACCAAACCTGGTTGAATGTGGTAAACTCTATAACTACTTTAAAGCAGAAAAAGGGCGAAAACAGGATAGGAAAGAGAAGAAAGAAATATCACTTGCAGCTTTCACAGCACACTTATTTCAACCATTGAACCAGAGCTCTTATAACCAACACAGATTAAAATCAGCATTAATTTAAATTCCTGACTGCCTGTCTCTCACGCCGAGCGCAGGAACTCATCAATGCATCAAAAGAAAAGTGGAGGGATTACTTTGAGTCATCTTCTAGTCCGGGAAGGAGCGGGGGGTTACGAGGGGACGGGCGGTCCGGATCCATCCACACGCGGGTCTACAACACCAAAGGATCCGTTCTCGGGAAAGTTTGATGCTACAGCAGAGGGCTTGGTGTGCTTTTAGGTCGAGGAAGATTTACTTACGGAGACAATATATGCAGAGGCGTCCCCCTGCCGATAGGCCGTGATGTCCGTAGCGAGACCCTCACAAAGGGGGGGGACTCCACTCAGCGTTCAGCTCCGGAGATCCCTGCGGCCGCTATGCATGATGGGACACTGCGATGCCTGACTTTTGACGCAGGAAAAAGGAAAGCCACTTCCAGTTAGCTTTCTTTTAGCATTTCATGTGAAACAGGCCTCTCCTAGCAGGCGGGCAACCCAGGGAAAGAGAAAGAATTAGCTTGCGCGAGTTTTAAACCATGAGTGACGTAGGGGCATTTCCTGTTGCAGATTTAGCTCCCTCTTGAGCTGATTGGTCCATGCGTTAGCTGACAGTCCCTTTCACCGGAAGTTCCAGAACTTTTCAGAGCATCTTTTGTTCTTTTTGTGTAAAAGGAAAGGGGGATGGTCTGTAATGGTCCATCCAATTGAATTTTTCTCCATTGTGGCAATATATATCCCAACAAAAGCAACAAAAAGGTTTGTCCTTTTTCCACTTTCAGCCATTTTTCACTGCTGTCTGAGGGAGAAAGTGATTCTATTCAACTAGAGCTAGGATGTTGTTTTGCAGTGAAGCAAGTCTAAAATATCAGATTAAGTGGAGTTAAACAGTTTAAAAGGTCTGCAACACTTATTTTACAGAATAGATGCAGGTTCAAAAGAAAGCAATCATTAAGTATTATAAAATAGCTCTGAGGACCGATAACATGCACACTTCATGCAGAGGAACATTTTTTTTTAATGCCTCGTATGATATTTGAAAACACCACAGGCAGATCAACTGATAAACAAGAATCATAGATACTCTTTTTTTCACATTTCCTGTTCATATTATGCAGTTTCAGCCGTTGTCATGTGATCAAGTAGAACCATATCTGTGGAGCCACACAGCAGCTGAACCATTTTATTGCCGATTTAAAGATGGGTCGCACTTTCCTCTGTGTGCTGGTCTTATTGTGTAAGTACATCACTTTTTCTCTTTGAATTGTGGAGATAATAGATCATCTTTAAAGATGAGTACAGAAAACTGCTGCTTTGAAATACTGTCAAGGAGGACAGTGGCGTTGGATGTAGGCGTTTGCCCTGAAATCGAAGGGTTGACGGTTCAAGCCCCGACTCTGACTTTCAGTGTCATTGTGTCCTTGGGCAAGACACTTCACCTGCATTGTCTACTGATGGTGGTCAGAGGGCCCGGTGGCGCCAGTGTACGGCAGCCCTGCTTCTGTCAGTGAGCCCCAGGGCAGCTGTGGCTACAATGTAGTTGCTACCATCAGTGTGTGAGTAAATGGGTGAATGAATGTAGTGTAAAGCGCTTTGGTCAAGTCTGCTGACTTGAATAAAGGTGCTATCTGAGTACATGCCATTTACCATTCAAGTGTCCTATGATTTCATGGCTTCCTACACTTGAAAAGGAGGAGTTGAAGACTTCAGGAATTCACTCAATGTTTTTATTTTCACCAATGAATGAGAACCAATGAACAGAACAGGTGAAAAACCTACAAAACACATGCAAAATATTTTAACATACATTTTAAACATTTGGTTCAAAGTTAATAATTATCTTAATGACTAATTCCATTTTTAACTTTAAACATACATTTCTTTTATGATTTTAACAATATATTCAAGTAATATTTTTTTGAATTCCATATCTGTTGAATTTGAACCAAACAAAACCAAACATTTTAGAATGACATTTTTTTTTTTTTTTCTTAGGACAGATGTTTTTACATTAGATATCTTAACATACATTTAGTGGAACCAAAGTGTAAAACTATCAGTGCAAACTGTTACTTCAATAAATTCTGCATTTCATTTCTCAAATGTGAAACTACAGTTAAATTACAATCAATTGAGCCCAAATAATGGCTTACCGGTATAGTCCCTATATGTCCTTTTCCATGAAATGCTGCTTTGCGGGCTGTGTTTGCCTTCCTCAGCTCTGTTGCAAAACCAGTAAAGTGGTTTGTGGATTCCTTATTACCTAAGTTGTGGGTGTTGCTGATTGGGCCAGATTTCTTTAATCTGCTGAGAAGTGCTGCCGAGTGGCACACTAATATGTGTGTGTGTGTATGTGCACACACAAATGTCTGTTCATGCACCCACAGCTGAACTAATGAGCAGATCTGCGCAACAAATACTGTTCATATTTAATAACTTCACTTTGGTCCTGGAAACTTTGAACATGTCAGGAATGCCTTCATGGTAACATTTTTGGACCTTTTCATTTACTGAGAATGTTGAGCTGAATTCATGCCTCGCCCTCCTCTGACTGAGTATAGGGGAGAGTGTCTCCCAACCTGGAGATAGCAGACTCCAGGTGAAGATAATTAACGGATAAGCTGGGAGACGCTCACTCGCATTGATGTGGGAGCACGTGGTTGAGAGGGAGAGAGGGCATACAGCAACGGAAACGAGTCACAGTGGTGGCGTATGGTCGTTTGGTGCAAGGCACATATTTCGAAGTCGCTTGTGGAGAAATTTACAGGGCCATGAGTAGTGAGGAAACAGGAAGCGATTCTTGTGAGATGGAAGAGGGAAATACTGATAATGAAGAGGATTGGAAGAGGGTACCCTCAACAAATGAGGAAAAGCGAAAAAACAGAGATCAGGTAAAGGGGAGTCCAGTTCAGAACAGTCAGGTGATGATCAATCAATACATTCCACAGCAAAACAGAATGAGTACAGTCATATTCAAACTTGTTAATCAGGCAGACTCTTTTGCAAATTGGAATCCGGTTCACTTAACAAAAACCATAAATAAACTAGTAGGAGAAGTCAGAGGTGCCAGAATCCTGTACAAAGGAGACCTGTTAATTAACTGCAGAGGCAGCGCTCAGCAAGACAAAGCCATTCGGATCAACAAAATTGACAGGATAAGAGTTCAGTGCAGTTTGATGGAGAACAAAAAGCTCAGCAGGGGAGTGACTGGAGGAGTTCCTCTAAGAGTGTCTGAAAAAGAAATTCTAGAAAACATAAGTGGTACAAAAGTAAAAGAAGTAAAACGATTAAAAACAACAAGAAACGGAGAAAGATCTGACAGTTTATCGGTGTTAATTAAATTCGAGGAAGAGCAATTACCAAGCAAAGTATTCATTGGTTACATTAGCTATAATGTTAAAATCTGCAAAAAATTTAAATTTGAGCTTGGAATAACTTACACTGAGGCTGCAAAAAGGATCCAATCTCAGTTAGAAAAAAAACAAAATCAACAGTTCAACACACGGCAAATTCAAAACCTCTGGAGAAATGTCCCAAAATTGAAGAAGACTCACTAATTGTTAAAAAGAAAGATTTTGTTCTATTCATGGTTGAAGTTGTTGTGATTCTATAGGTAAATTCTATCCCCAGCCCGCTGGGAATTTATATTTCTGATACTTTAAGTTGTTT
>NW_015152712.1:6922-8458 GCF_000732505.1 Cyprinodon variegatus | reverse complement strand
AGCTCCATGCTACAGTTAACCTTCTCAAAAAAGAAAATGCAATGCTGAGGATTTCCTGTGAAGACCAGGCTCGTTACAAGAGACGCTGGAACCTGAGGGTGACCGGACTGCCCGAGAAAGACGACGAGGATGTACGGGAAACCATCATTGGGATTCTCACTAGGATCATTCCTGTCTCCGTGGATCGGCTGCGTGATACAGTCGACACCGTTCACAGATTGGGGAAAAAAGCTGGCGCTGGTTCGCCCAACAACCGTCCCAGAGCCGTCATCATTCAGTTCGGGATGCGAACCATGCGGGATGAGGTCTGGAGGAAGTCCAAAGATGCTAAAGTTTGTAAAGAAATGCACATTAGTTTCAAGGAGGACTTTTCTAAGGAGGACAGAATTGCCCGGGCTAAACTGTGGCCCCTGGTTCAGGAAGCCAGGAGCCGAGGCAAACGTGCATACCTGAAGAAAGGTTTCGCCCTGATCGATAATCGAAGAGTGGACCCGGACTAATTACACCGCCATGTTTCTTTACTTTCACCGGTATGGTATATTATGTTTGTATTTGTTTAAAGGGCTATTGCACTATTCCATTTAGCTATTATTGGCTATGTTATCTCGTTCCTGCTCATCGTTCCTGTGAGCACAACTACTGTGTTTTTTGCATGTTATCCTTACTTTCACTTAATACTAGGGGTTTAAAAAATGTTGTCAAACGTAAGGCCATTTATCTTTATTGCAAAGAGCAAAAGGCAAACTGTTTTTTTCTGCAAGAATCAAATTTATTTTAGTCATGGTACGTCGCATTCAGCTGGGGTTGTGATTATGTTTTATAAATTCCCAGGTTCTTTGTTGGAACATATCAGTGATACAAATGGCCACTGGGTAACTGCAATAGTGGAGATTGATGGAAATAAGATCATTTTGGTGTGTGTATATGGATACAACAATAAAGCAATGAATAGTATATTTTTTACTGACCTTGGAGTGAAGATAAAACAATGGAAATTAAAATATTCCACTGATCAGGTTATCTTGGGAGGAGATTTTAATGTAGCTCCAGATGGATCCATTGATCGTCTGCCCTCTCGGGGACAACACCATATTTATGATGATATTTTTGTAAATTTAATCTCTAATACAAATTTGACAGACTGCTGGAGAATGAGAAATCCTAATATCAGACAATACCCCTGGTTCAACCCTTCAGGAAATGGCTAATGCTCCAGGCTAGATTACTGGTTAATCCCTCATAATCTGGTAAATAATATTTCAAGTTGTGAAATTTCAGCAGCTCCTTTAACAGATCATTGTTCAGTTACCTTGTTTCTCTCTCTGAATAAATCCAAACTACCTTCAAACGTAACTTGGAAGTTTAATAGTAATCTACTGCATAATAAAACCTTCTGTTCAGAAGTCCTGAACCTTATTGAAGATATTTCTGTAATGGATCTGTCGCCCTTAAATAAGTGGGAGTGGTTTAAATTTAGTGTTAGGACAGCAGCAATAAAGGCAGGCAAAATTGCTTCTAAGCTGAGGAGACAGAAAC
>NW_015152712.1:2710-3681 GCF_000732505.1 Cyprinodon variegatus | reverse complement strand
ACTGCACAGGATTATTCGTCAGCCTTGAGGTCTATTGTGGCTTCGCTCCACATGGCGAATCTGATATTGGGAATTATTTGGGCTTATCCGCCTTGAAGCACGTCTGCACATTCAGGGTATCTCATCTCACCTTTGATGTCAACCATCGCACCCAGCATTAGGCTCAGCTCACGGTCAGTTCGTCCACTATATAGTCTCCGCTCTTTAAAGGGATTGAGGGATTTAGGACAGAAGTTCAGACGCTGCTTCTGTGTTTTTTTGGTCACTGGTTTCTTTTGCATTTTTTTTTATTCTACTTGTATTTTAGTGATATTTAAGCAGTGTTGTATTTTTTTCAGTTGCTCTTTGCTGCCCCCTTGTGCCAGTCTCTTTTCCCCTCGCTCCCTTCTAGTTACTTCTATGGACTCCTGCTCCCTGTTAGCTGATTAGCCCATTCTTTGTTCTGTCTCCCTCATTGCTGGATTCTCTTCATTGCTTTACTCCTTATGATAGCTTCACTGAGCATCTCATAGATTTTGATTCCTGATCTCTTTGCCTGTCATTTCCTGATTATTTGCTTCTTTACTGTCAACATCTTCATTAAATCTGCAAGAAATCATCCCAGCCTCATCTACTCTGCATCCATCAACCCTGACAAAAGTAGCGTCTGCCCCACATTGCCCCTCATAAGCATCCTGGTTGTTCCATATTTTTTCTTTAAAAACATTTTCTGCCACTAGGTGCGCTAGATCTATAATTTTGTAGTCTAACACCCCCTAGTGGCCAAAAGAGATGCAGCACTGTCGCAAAAGTCATCAAACAGTCAGCCGGCAAGCCTCCAGTTACTTTTGATTGGGAGGTGTCTGGGTTTAGCTTGGAGGTGTGAGAAACGCTGCCGGCACAGGCCACACCGCACGGCGTGGCGCCGAGGAACAGCGGCAGAGCTCCAGTGAACTGCCTCTCGGGTTGGATGTGGCGTCTAAGTTAGCTTT
>NW_015152712.1:0-2158 GCF_000732505.1 Cyprinodon variegatus | reverse complement strand
GTGTGCCTTTAAAGACAAAACAAAAAAGATACTTTTACCGCCTTTTTGGCTTTTTTCTTCTTTTTTTTCACTGGGTCACTGGGTTACATCATAGCATTAAGACATGTTTCTATTCAAAGAAGCCCTTCTGCAAGCATGCATGCTCACCAGGATATTCAATAGATACCTGATAACGGAATGAGTAAGCAGCCTCCAGCAGGTAATAATGGAGGCCTCTGTCCAGCTTCAGCAGCCTGAGTGAGAGATGGACCGGTCCAGCGGGGGGGAGGGTAGGACCAGCAGCAGATGGATAAGAGACATTGGAGCACAGCTGCCAGCCAATCATTTTAGACCCTGCATCAAACCACAGCTTAGTTACAATAGACTACATAAAAAAGGATGAAAGCAGATGTGAAAATAAAAACATTTGATTGCATTGATGATTACCGCGCCGCGCCTCCTGATCTAACAAACTAAAACGACTCTGTTTACATTCCATAAACATGGAGCAGCTCTGGTGAGAGAGATTCAGATAACAGAGAGAAACGGTCATAAACGGAACTGATGGACCCAGTATTCAAGGCGAGACAGTCGGTACGAAAGTTCAAAATGTTTATTAAAACAAGACACACTTGGGGAGCAGTGGGCTGCCATTGTTTGGCGCCCCGGGGAGCAGTGTGGGGTTAAGGGTTTTGATCAGACACCCAGAGTGGCAGTGGGAGTGGGGCTTGAACTCAGAACCTCTGGATTCCAGGCTCCACCCCCTTTCTATACGCTCTCTGAGTCAGAAATAGGGGTGAATATTTGCATGGCTGTTGCAATATGATACGATTAGTGTTGCACTGATACCAGTATCGGGCGGGGGCCTGATCCAGCACTAAAATGAAGCCAAGGCGGAAATTCAACTGAAGAAACTCTGATTACTCCCATCCAATCTGAGGCTGATCCGCCTCCGATGCAGCCAATCCGCTTCAAGCTACATCTCCTCGATGCCCAATCATCTTCCAGCACTCTACTTAAAAGCCGCTCCAAATCATCTCTAGACCTGCTCCTCAACAAGCGCAAGATCCGTCGCTCCTATGTCGGATTCAGACAACCCACCTCCATCCCCTTCTCCACCATCGCAGTAAGCTCATCCGACTCCTCCTAGATGCTCCTTCATCCTCACCTCCAGTGCGTACTCCCTCCAGACTTTCATGGAGTCCCCTGTCACTTTAAACGGTCCGGCAGAAGACCGCCATGTTGAGTCTGGTTCTGCCAGAGGTTTCTTCCCAAAGGGGAGTTTTTTCTCTCCACAGTCGCTTCATGCTTACTCTTCATGGACAGTCTATGCAACTTTGTTCATTCAGTGACATCTAACTCAAGCATCACCCTGTATTCCAGCCTCTATGGATTAACCAAACTTCATCTATCTAAACTCCACCACCAGTTTCAGGCCCGGTGGGAAATATCCTTATTCTCATACATCAGTTTATCTGCATTAAAGTATAAATCAGCGTTTATGTTTCCTGCCGGGGCCTGAGCGCCAAAGTTCAAACTATTGTATCAATAAAACTCTTCTAATTGCGTCTTTTTTTCTTTGCGAGTTTTTCAGATTGAAATGGTGATATCATATCAGTTAGTACCAACCAATAGGGCACCGATACCATTTTGAGAGCTAGAAGTTTCTTCAACTATTGTCCCCCATTCCAGGCAATAAAAAGTTCTACTGGATTCACTTTGTTTTAGTCTTTTTCCTGCTTCACAAAGGAAGGCAGCAGCATGAAGCCATGATGGTGATGATTTTACATCCAGGTAGTCTGCAGTTCTTCAGATATACACACATTAATTTCAAACAGATGGTATCGGCTGATGATGCACAGCCAGGTATCGGGTATCGGGGCCAGAAATGGCATCGGCGCAACACTAGTCACAAAACGATATTATCACGTTATTGCGATATCACTATTATTGTGATGTTTTTCGCAGCTACCAAAATTAAATGCTTAGATAAAAAAGCGTGTTAAAAAAGATCTGTATATTTTCATGAGAAAATATTGATAATTTAGTTATTTTGGTTTTGTTCAGTTAGGAAGCGGAGGCAGAGGCATTTCTTGCAAGAAAAAAGGTTCACATTTATTTAACATCCTCTGTAACGATCTTGGTTCTGTTGTTTTTCTTTAGGTTTTCTGTTTCAAGT
>NW_015152711.1:36835-38660 GCF_000732505.1 Cyprinodon variegatus | reverse complement strand
CGGTTCTGCGCTGGTCCATGGTTGGTCCCTGGTTGGTCCTTTGTTGGTCCTTGGCTCGTCCTTGGCTATTCCATTGCTAGTCCTAGGCTTGTCCTTGGTTGGTATTTGGCTGGTCCTTGGTTGGTCCTTGGCTGCCACTTGTTTTGTCCTTAGCAAGCACTTGGCTGGTCCTTGGTTGACTCTTGGCTGCTCCTTGATTGGCCCTTGGTTGGTGTCCACTTTTCTTGGTTGGTCTTTGGTTGGTCCTTGGCTAGTCCATGGCTGGTCCTTGGCTGATCCTTAGTTGGTCCTTGGTTTGTCCTTAGCTGGTCCTTTGTTGGTCCTTGGTTGGTTCTTGGTTGGTCCTTTGTTGGTCCTTGGTTGGTTCTTGGTTGGTCCTTGGTTGCTCCTTGGTTGGTCCTTAGCTGGCCCTTGGCTGCTCCTTGATTGCTTATTGGATGCTCCTTGATTGGTCCCTGGATGCTCCTTGATTGATCCAGTGCAGGTCAATTGCTGGTCCTTGTTTGATCCTTGTTTGATCCTTAGCTGGTCCTTTGTTGCTCCTTGGTTGCTCCTTAGCTGGCCCTTGGCTGCTCCTTGATTGCTTCTTGATGCTCCTTGATTGGTCCTTGGATGCTCCTTGATTGGTCCTTGGATGCTCCTTGATTGATCCAGTGCTGGTCAATTGCTGGTCCTTCGTTTGTCCTTGGCTGGTCATTGGTTGGTCCTAGGCCTTTCCTTGGTTAGTCTATGACTGGTTCTTGTTTGGTCCATGGTTTAATCTTGTTTGATCCTTAGCTGGTCCTTCGTTGGTCCTTGGTTGATGCTTTGCTTGCTGGTCATTGGTTGATCCTTATCTTGCGCTTTGCGGCTCCTTGATTGGTCCATGGCTGCTCCATGATTGATCCTTGGTTGGCCTATCGCTGGTCCTTGGCTGAGCAATGGCTGATCTTTGGCTTTTCGTTGAATGCTCCTTGGCTGGTCCTTAGTTGATCCTTATCTTGCGCTTTGCGGCTCCTTGATTTTTCTTGATTGATCCTTGGCTGGTCCTATGGGTAGTTCATCGCTGGTCCCTGGCTAGTCCATCACTGGTCCTTGGTTGGTACTTGGCTTGTACTTGGTTTGTCCTTGGTTGGTTCTTGGCTAGTCCTTGATTGATCCTTGGCTGGTTTGTCCTTGGTTGGTTCTTGGCTAGTCCTTGGCTGGTCATTGGCTGATCCTTACCTTGTGCTTTGCGGCTCCTTGATTGGTCCATGGCTGCTCCTTGATTGATCCTTGGCTGGTCCTGCGCTAGTCCATCATTGGTCCTTCGTTGATACTCGGCTTGTCCTTGGCTTGTCCATGGTTGGTCCTTGGTTGATCCTTGATTGATCCTTGATTGATCCTTGGCTGGTTCTTGATTGGTCATTTGTTGGTCCTTGGCTGGTCTTTTGCCTCACCTTGTCACCTTGGCTAGTCTATGACTGGTCTTTGGCTGGTCCTTGGTTGGTCCATGGCTGCTCGTTAATTGGTCCTAGGTTGGTCCTTGGCTGCTCATTGATTGGTCTTGGTTGGTCCCCACTTATCTTGGATGTTCCTTGGCTAGTCCATCGTTTGTCCTTGGTTGATCCTTGATTGATCCTTGGCTGGTTCTTGATTGGTCATTTGTTGGTCCTTGGCTGGTCTTTTGCCTCACCTTGTCACCTTGGCTAGTCTATGACTGGTCTTTGGCTGGTCCTTGGTTGGTCCATGGCTGCTCGTGAATTGGTCCTAGGTTGGTCCTTGGCTGCTCAGTGATTGGTCTTGGTTGGTCCCCACTTATCTTGGATGTTCCTTGGCTAGTCCATCGTTTGTCCTTGGTTGATCC
>NW_015152711.1:32108-34319 GCF_000732505.1 Cyprinodon variegatus | reverse complement strand
TGCTGGTCCTTTGCTAGTCCATTGCTGGTCTTTGGCTAGTCCATCGCTGGTCCTTGGTTGATACTTGGCTTGTCCTTGGTTTGTCTTTGGCTGGTCCTTGGCTGCTCATTGATTGGTCTTGGTTGGTCCCCACTGATCTTGGATGTTCCTTGGCTAGTCCATCGTTGGTCCTTGTTTGATCCTTAGCTGGTCCTAGGTCTTTCCTTGGCTAGTCTATGACTGGTCCTTGTTTGGTATTTGGCTGTTCCATGGCTGCTCGTTAATTGGTCTTTGGATGGTCCTTGGCTGGTCCTTGGTTGACCTTTGGCTGCTCATTGATTGGCCCTTGGTTGGTCCCCACTTACCTTGGATGTTATTTGGCTAGTCCATCGTTGGTTCTTGGTTGATCCTTGTTTGATCCTTAGCTGGTCCTTTGTCAGTCATTGGCTGGTCCTAGGCCTTTCCTTGTCTAGTCTATGGCTGGTCCTTGTTTGGTCCATGGTTGAACCTTGCTTGATCCTTTGTTGGTCCTTACTTGGTCCTTTGTTGGTCCCCACTTTCCTTGGCTGTTCCAAGGTTGGTCCTTGGCTTGTTCATGGTTGGTCCTTGGTTGATCCTTGGATTGTCCTTGGTTGGTCCTCTGCTGTTCCTTGGTTGATCCTCACCTGGCGTTTTGTGGCTCCTTGATTGGTCCTTGGCTGCTCCTTGATTGATCCTTGGCTGGACCTTGGCTAGTCCATCGCCTGTCCTTGATTGATACTTTGCTTGTCCTTGGTTTGTCCTTGGTTGGTTCTTGGCTAGTCTTTGGTTGTCCTTTGTTGGTCCCCACTTTCCTTGGCTGGTCCATGGTTGGTCCTTGGCTGGTCTTTTGCCTCTCCTTGGCTAGTCTATGACTGGTCCTTGGTTGGCCTTTGGCTGGTCCTTGGTTGGTCCATGGTTGAACCTTGCTTGATCCTTAGCTGGTCTTTTGTTGGTCCTTACGTGGTCCTTGGTTGGTCATTGGTTGGTGCTTGGCTTGTCATTGGTTGGTCCTTAGCAAGCACTTGGTTGCTCCTTGATTGGTCCTTGGCTGCTCCTTGATTGACCCTTGGCTGATCCTTGGCTAGTCCATCGCTGGTCCTTGGTTGATACTTGGCTTGTCATTGGTTTGTCCTTGGTTGGTCTNCTTGGCTTGTCATTGGTTTGTCCTTGGTTGGTCTTTGGCTGGTCCTTGGTTGATTCTTGGTGGGTGCTTGACTGCTCTTTTGCCTCTCCTTGGCTAGTCTATGACTGATCCTTGGTTGGTCTTTGGCTGGTCCTTGGCTATTCCATTGCTGCTCCTTGGCTAGTTCATCTCTGGTCCTTGGTTGATACTTGGTTTGTCTTTGGTTTGTCCTGGCTTGGTCCTTGGCTGGTCCTTGGTTGGTCCTTTGTTTGTCCCCACTTTCCTTGGCTGGTCCATGGTTGGTCCTTAATTGATCCTTGAATGGTCCTTGTTTGATCCATGGTTGAACTTTGTTTGATGCTTAGCTGGTCATTTGTTGGTCCTTAGCTGGTCCTTGGTTGGTCTTTTGTTAGTCCCCAATTTCCTTGGCTGCTCAATGGTTGGTCCTTGGTAGATCCTTGGCTGGTCCTTGATTGGTCGTTGGTTGGTCCTTGGCTGGTCCTTGGTTGATCCATGGCTGGTCCTTGGCTAGTCCATTGCTGGTCCTTGGTTGATACTTTACTTGTCCTTGGTTGGTCCTTGGCTGGTCCTTGGTTGGTTCTTGGCTAGTCCTTGGTTGGTCCTTTGTTGGTCCCCACTTTTCTTGGTTGGTCAATGGTTGGTCCTTGTTTGATCTTGATTGATCCTTGGCTGGTCCTTGATTGGTCCTTTGCTGATGCTTGGCTGGTCTTTTGCCTCTCCTTGGCTAGTCTATGACTGTTCATTGGTTGGCCTTTAGCTGGTCCTTGCTAGATACTGGGCTTGTCCTTGGTTTGTCTTGGTTGGTCCTTGGTTAATCCTTGATTGATCCTTGCCTGGTCCTTCATTGTTAATTGGTTGGTGCTTGGCAGGTGCCTGACAGCTCTTTTGCCTCTCCTTGGCTAGTCTATGACTGGTCCTTGGTTGGTCTTTGGCTAGTGCCTGGTTGGTCCATGGTTGCTCGTTAATTGGTCCTTGGCTGGTCCTAGGCTGACCCTTGGCTGCTCATTGATTGGCCCTTGGTTGGTACCCACTTACCTTGGATGTTCCTTGGCTGGGCCTTGGTTGGC
>NW_015152711.1:30520-30840 GCF_000732505.1 Cyprinodon variegatus | reverse complement strand
GGCTGGTCCTTGATTGGTCCTTTGCTGATGCTTGGCTGGTCTTTTGCCTCTCCTTGGCTAGTCTATGACTTTTCATTGGTTGGCCTTTGGCTGGTCCTTGCTAGATACTGGGCCTGTCCTTGGTTTGTCCTTGGTTGGTCCTTGGTTGCTCCATGGTTGGTCCTTAGCTGGTCCTTGGCTGCTCATTGATTGGCCCTGGGCTGGTCCTCATTTTCCTTGGAAGTTTCTTGGCTAGTCCATCATTGGTCCTTGGTTGGTCCATGGCTGCTCCTTGATTGGTCCTTGGGTGTTCCTTAATTGGTCCTTGGCTGGTCCAAGGT
>NW_015152711.1:25252-26366 GCF_000732505.1 Cyprinodon variegatus | reverse complement strand
ATGGTTGGTCCTTGGTTGATCCTTTATTGAACCTTTTGTTGGTCTCCATTTTCCTTGGCTGGTCCATGGTTGGCCCTTGGCTTGTCCATGGTTGGTCCTTGGTTGATCCTTGATTGATCCTTGGCTGGTCCTTGATTGGTCCTTTGTTGATCCTTGGCTAGTCCTTGAATTGTCCTTGGTTGGTCCTTTGTTGGTCCCCACTTTCCTTGGCTGGTCCAAGGTTGGTCCTTGGCTTGTCCATGGTTGGTTCTTGGTTGAACCTTGATAGATCCTTGGTTGGTCCTTCATTGTTGATTGGTTGGTGCTTGGCTAGTCCTTGGTTGGTACTTTGCTGGTCCCCACTTTCCTTGAGTGGTCCATGGTTGGTCCTAGGCTAGTGCTTGACTGGTCTTTTGCCTCTCCTTGGCTAGTCTAATGACTGGTCCTTGGTTGGTCTTTGGCTGGTCCTTGGTTGGTCCATGGCTGCTTGTTAATTGGTCCTTGGTTGGTCCTTGGCTGGTCCTTGCTTGATCTTTAGCTGCTCATTGATTGGCCCTTGGTTGGTCCCCACTTACCTTGGATGTTCCTCTGCTAGCCAATCGTTGGTTCTTGGTTTTTCCTTGGCTGGTCCTTGGTTGGTCCTTGGCTGGTCCTTGGTTGGTTCTTGGCTAGTCCTTGGCTGGTCCTTTGTTGGTCCCAACTTTCCTTGGCTGGTCCATGGTTGTCCTTGGCTTGTCCATAGCTGGTCCTTGGTTGGTCATTGGTTGATCCTTGGCTATTCCTTGGCTTGTCCTTGGTTGGTCCCCACTTTCCTTGGCTAGTCTATGGTTAGTCCATGGTTGGGCCTTGGCTGGTTCATGGTTGGTCTTTGGTTGGTCCTTGGCTGGTCCTTGGTTGGTTCTTGGCTAGTCCTTGGTTGGTCCTTTGTTGGTCCCTACTTTCGCTGGCTGGTCCATGGTTGGTCCTTGGTTGATCCTTGATTGATCCTTGGCTGGTCCTTGATTGGTCATTGGTTGGTCCTTGGCTGGTGTTTGGCTGGTCTTTTGCCTATCCTTGGCTAGTCTATGACAGGTCCTTGGTTGGCCTTTGGATGGTCCTTGGTAGATAATTGCCTTGTCCTTGGTTTGTCTTGGTT
>NW_015152711.1:22300-23953 GCF_000732505.1 Cyprinodon variegatus | reverse complement strand
CTAGTCCTTGGCTGGTCCTTGGTTGGTCCTTTGTTGGTCCCTACTTTACTGGGCTGTTCCAAGGTTGGTCCTTGGCTTGTCCATGGTTTGTCCTTGGTTGATCCTTGATTGATCCTTGGCTGGTCCTTCATTGTTGATTGGTTGGTGCTTGGCAGGTGCCTGACTGCTCTTTTACCTCTCCTTGGCTAGTCTATGACTGGTCCTTGGTTGGTCCATGGTTGCTCGTTATTTGGTGCTTGGTTGGTCCTTGGCTGACCCTTGGCTGTTTATTGATTGGCCCTTGGTTGGTCCCAACTTACCTTGGATGTTCATTGGCTAGTCCATTGTTGATTCTTGGTTGATACTTTGCTTGTCCTTGGTTTGTCCTTGGTTGGTCCTCGGCTGGTGCTTGGTTTGTTCTTGGCTAGTTCTTGGCTGGTCCTTGGCTGTTCCTTGGTTGTTCCTTGGCTGTTCCTTGGTTGTTCCTTGGCTGGTCCTTGGCTGGTCCTTGGCTGTTCCTTGGTTGTTTCTTGGCTGGTCCTTGCCTAGTCCATCGCTGGTCCTTGGTTGATACATTGCTTGTCCTTGGTTTGTCCTTTGTTGTTCCTCTGCTAGTCCTTGTCTGGTCCTTTGTTGGTCCTTTGTTGGTCCTCACTTTCCTTGGCTGTTGCAAGGTTGGTCCTTGGCTTGTCCGTGGTTGGTCCTTGGTTAATCCTTGGTTGATCCTTGGCTGGTCCTTGATTGGTCATTGGTTGGTCCTCTGCTGGTCTTTTGCCCCACCTTGGCTAGCCTATGACTGATCCTTGTTTGGCCTTTGGCTGGTCCTCGGCTGGTGCTTGGTTGGTTCTTGGCTAGTCCTTGACTGGTCCTTGGCTGTTCCTTGGTTGATGCTTACCTGGCACTTTGCGGCTCCTTGATTGGTCCTACGGTGCTCCTTGATTGATCCTTGGCTGGTCCTTTGGTAGTCCATCGCTGGTCCTTGGCTAGTCCATCGCTGGTCCTCGGTTGATACTTTGCTTGTCCTTGGTTGGTCCTCGGCTGGTGCTTGGCTGGTCTTTTGCCTCTCCTTGGCTAGTCTATGACTGGTTCTTGGTTGGCCTTTGGTTTGTCCTTGGTAGATACTTGGCTTGTTCTTGGTTTGTCTTGGTTGGTCCTTGGTTGGTTCTTGGCTAGTCCTTGTCTTGTCCTTGGTTGGGTCTTTGTTGGTCCCCAGTTTCCTTGGCTGTTCCAAGGTTGGTCCTTGGCTTGTCCATGGTTGGACCTTGGTTAATCCTTGATTGTTCCTTGGCTGGTACTTCATTGTTAAGTGGTTGGTCCTTGGCTGGTGCTTGGCTGCTCTTTTGCCTCTCCTTGGCTAGCCTATGACTGGTCCTTGGTTGGTCTTTGGCTGATCCTTTGTTGGTCCATGGTTGCTCGTTAATTGGTCCTTGGTTGGTCCTTTATTTTTGATTGGTTGGTGCTTGGCAGGTGCCTGACTGCTCTTTTGCCTCTCCTTGTCTAGTCTATGACTGGTCCTTGGTTGGTCCATGGCTGCTCGTTAATTGGTCCTTGGTTGGTCTTTGGCTGATCCTTTGTTGGTCCATGGTTGCTCGTTAATTGGTCCTTGGTTGGTCTTTGGCTGATCCTTTGTTGGTCCATGGCTGCACATTGATTGGCCCTTGTTTGGCCCGAACT
>NW_015152711.1:20865-22181 GCF_000732505.1 Cyprinodon variegatus | reverse complement strand
TCTCCATTTTCCTTGGCTGGTCCATGGTTGGTCCTTGGTTGATCCTTTATTGATCCTTTTGTTGGTCTCCATTTTCCTTGGCTGGTCCAAGGTTGGTCCTTGGCTTGTCCATGGTTGGTCCTTGGTTGATCCTTGATTGATCCTTGGCTGGTCCTTGATTGGTCATTGGTTGATCCTTGGCTAGTCCATGAATGGTCCTTGGTTGGTCCAAGGTTGGTCCTTGGCTTGTCCATGGTTGGTCCTTGGTTGAACCTTGATTGATCCTTGGTTGGTCCTTCATTGTTGATTGGTTGGTGCTAAGCTAGTCCTTGGTTGGTCCTTTGCTGGTCCCCACTTTCCTTGAGTGGTCCATGGTTGGTCCAAGGCTAGTGCTTGACTGGTCTTTTGCCTCTCCTTGGCTAGTCTAATGACTGGTCCTTGGTTGGTCTTTGGCTGGTCCTTGGTTGGTCCATGGCTGCTCGTTAATTGGTCCTTGGTTGGTCCTTTATTTTTGATTGGTTGGTGCTTGGCAGGTGCCTGACTGCTCTTTTGCCTATCCTTGGCTACTCTGTGACTGGTCCTTGGTTGGTCCATGGCTGCTCGTTAATTGGTTCTTGGTTGGTCCTGTGCTGGTCCTTGCTTGATCTTTAGCTGCTCATTGATTGGCCCTTGGTTGGTCCCCACTTACCTTGGATGTTCCTTTGCTAGCCCATCGTTGGTCCTTGGTTTTTCCTTGGCTGGTCCTTGGTTTTTCCTTGATTAGTCCATCGATGGTCCTTGGCTTGTCCATAGCTGGTCCTTGGTTGATCCTTGATTGATCCTTGGCTGGTCTTTGGTTGGTCCCCACTTTCCTTGGCTGATCTATGGTTAGTCCATGGTTGGGCCTTGGCTGGTTCATGGTTGGTCCTTGGTTGGCCTTTGGCTCGTCCTTGGTAGATACTTGCTTGTCCTTTGTTTTTCTTGGTTGGTCCTTGGTTGGTTCTTGGCTAGTCCTTGTCTGGTCCTTTAATGGTCCCCACTTTCCTTGGCTGTTGCAAGGTTGGTCCTTGGATAATCCTTGATTCATCCTTTGCTGGTCCTTCATTGTTAATTGGTTGGTGCTTGGCTGGTGTCTGACTGCTGTTTTGCCTCTCTTTGGCTAGTCTATGACTTGTCCTTGGTTGATTCTTGATTGATCCTTGGCTGGTCCTTGATTGGTCATTGGTTGGTCCTCTGCTGGTCTTTTGCCCCACCTTGGCTAGCCTATGACTGGTCCTTGGTTGGCCTTTGGCTGGTCCTTGGTTTGTCCTTGGTTGGTCCTCGGCTGGTGCTTGGTTGGTTCTTGGCTAGTCCTTGAC
>NW_015152711.1:15887-18095 GCF_000732505.1 Cyprinodon variegatus | reverse complement strand
GCTAGCCTATGACTGGTCCTTGGTTGGCCTTTGGCTGGTCCTTGGTTTGTCTTTGGCTGGTCCTTGGTTGGTCCATGGATGCTCATTAATTTGTCCTTGGCTGGTCCTTGCTTGACCCTTTGCTGCTCATTGATTGGCCCTTGGTTGGTCCCCACCTAACTTGGATGTTCATTGGCTAGTCCAATGTTGGTCCTTGGTTGATTCTTGGCTTGTCCTTGGTTGATCCTTACCTTGCGCTTTGGGGCTCCTCGATTGGTACTTGGCTGCTCCTTGATTGATCCCCGGCTAGTCCATCGCTGGTCATTGGTTGATACTTGGCTTGTCCTTGGTTATTCCTTTGTTGGTTCTTGGCTAGTCCTTGGTTAGTCATTTGACTTTCCTTGGCTTTTCCATGGTTGGTCCTTGGTTGATCCTTGGCTGGTCCTTGGCTGACTTTTGCCTCTCCTTGGCTAGTCTATGACTGGTGCTTTGTTGGCCTTTGGCTGGTCCTTGGTTTCTCCTTGGTTGGTCCTCGGCTGGTGCTTGGCTGGTTCTTGGCTAGTCCTTGGCTGGTCCTTGGCTGTTCCATGGTTGATCCTTACCTGGCACTTTGCGGCTCCTTGATTGGTCCTTGGGTGCTCCTTGATTGATCCTTGGCTGGTCCTTGGCTAGTCCATCGCCGGTCCTTGGCTGATACTTTGCTTATCCTTGGTTTGTCCTTGGTTGGTCCTTGGCTGGTCTTTTGCCTCTCCTTGGCTAGTCTATGACTGGTCCTTGGTTGGCCTTTGGCTCGTCCTTGGTAGATACTTGGCTTGTCCTTTGTTTTTCTTGGTTGGTCCTTGGTTGGTTCTTGGCTAGTCCTTGCCTGGTCCTTTGTTGGTGAATTGTTGGTCCCCACTTTCCTTGGCTGTTGCAAGGTTGGTCCTTGGCTTGTCCGTGGTTGGTCCTTGGTTAATCCTTGATTGATCCTTGGCTGGTCCTTCATTGTTAATTGGTTGGTGCTTGGCTGGTGTCTGACTGCTCTTTAGCCTCTCTTTGGCTAGTCTATGACTGGTCCTTGGTTGTTCTTTGGCTGGTCCTTGGTTGGTCTATGGTTGCTTGTTAATTGTCCCTTGGTTGGTTCATGGCTGATCGTTAATTGGTCCTTGGTTGATCTTTGATTGATCCTTGGCTGGTCCTTGCTTGGTCACTGGTTGGTCCTTGGCTGGTCTTTTGCCTCTCCTTGGCTTGTCTATGACTGGTCCTTGGTTGGCCTTTGGCTGGTCCTTGGTTTGTCCTTGGTTGGTCCTCGGCTGGTGCTTGGTTGGTTCTTGGCTAGTCCTTGACTGGTCCTTGGCTGTTCCTTTGTTGATCCTTACCTGGCACTTTGCGGCTCCTTGATTGGTCCTTGCATGCTCCTTGATAATCCTTGGCTGGTCCTTTGGTAGTCCATCACTGGTCCTTGGCTAGTCCATCGCTGGTCCTTGGTTGATACTTTGCTTGTCCTTTGTCCTTGGCTGATGCTTGGCTGGTCTTTTGCCTCTCCTTGGCCAGTCTATGACTGGTCCTTGGTTGGCCTTTGGTTCGTCCTTGGTAGATACTTGGCTTGTCCTTGGTTTGTCTTGGTTGGTCCTTGGTTGGGTCTTTGGCTGATCCTTGGTTGGTCCATGGTTGCTCGTTAATTGGTCCCCACTTTCCTTGGCTGTTCCAAGGTTGGTCTTTGGCTTGTCCATGGTTGGTCCTTGGTTAATCCTTGATTGTTCCTTGGCTGGTACTTCATTGTTAATTGGTTGGTGCTTGGCTGGTGCCTGACTGCTCTTTTGCCTCTCCTTGGCTAGTCTATGACTGGTCCTTGGTTGGTCTTTGGCTGATCCTTGGTTGGTCCATGGTTGCTCGTTAATTGGTCCTTGGTTGGTCCTTGGCTGACCCTTGGCTGCACATTGATTGGCCCTTGGTTGGTCCGAACTTACCTTGGATGTTCCTTGGCTAGTCCATTGTTGGTCCTTGATTGGTCCTTGGCTGCTCCTTGATTGATCCTTGGCTGGTCCTTGGCTAGTCCATCGCTTGTCCTTGGTTGATACTTTGCTTGTCCTTGGTTTGTCCTTGGTTGGTCCTTGGTTGGTCCTTGGCTGCACATTGATTGGCCCTTGGTTGGTCCCCACTTACCTTGGATGTTCCTTGGCTAGTCCATTGTTGGTCCTTGGTTGATCCTTGGCTTGTCCTTGGTTTGTCCTCTGCTGTCCCTGGGTT
>NW_015152711.1:13280-15804 GCF_000732505.1 Cyprinodon variegatus | reverse complement strand
GGTTGGTCCTTGGCTTGTTCATGGTTTGTCCTTGGTTGATCCTTGATTGATCCTTGGCTGGTCCTTCATTGTTGATTGGTTGGTGCTTGGCAGGTGCCTGACTGCTCTTTTGCCTCTCCTTGACTAGTCTATGGCTGGTCCTTGGTTGGTCCATGGTTGCTCGTTATTTGGTGCTTGGTTGGTCCTTGGCTGACCCTTGGCTGCACATTGATTGGCCCTTGGTTGGTCCCCACTTACCTTGGATGTTCCTTGGCTAGTCCATTGTTGGTCCTTGGTTGATCCTTGGCTTGTCCTTGGTTGGTCCTCTGCTGTTCCTTGGTTGATCCTTACCTGGCGCTTTGCGGCTCCTTGATTTGTCCTTGGCTGCTCCTTGAATGATCCTTGGCTAGTCCATCGCTTGTCCTTGGTTGATAGTTTGCTTGTCCTTGGTTGATACTTTACTTGTCCTTTGTTTGTCCTTGGTTGGTCATTGGTTGGTCCTTGGCTAGTGCTTGGCTGGTCTTTTGCCACTCCCCGACTAGTCTAATGACTGGTCGTTGGTTGGTCTTTGGCTGGTCCTTGGTTGGTCCATGGCAGCTCGTTAATTGGTTTTTGGTTGGTCCTTGGCTGGCCCTTGCTTGACCCTTGGATGCTCATTGATTGGCCCTTGGTTTGTCCCCACTTACCTTGGATTGGCTAGTCCATGGTTGGTCATTGGTTTTTCCTTGATTAGTCCATCGGTGGTCCTTGGCTAGTCCATAGTTGGTTCTTGGTTCTTTGATTGATACTTCGCTTTTCCTTGGTTGGTTCTTTTGTTGGTCCCCATTTTCTTTGGCTGGTCCATGGTTGGCCCTTGGCTTGTCCATGGTTGGTCCTTGGTTGATCCTTGATTGATCCTTGGCTGGTCCTTTGTTGGTCCTTGGCTAGTCCTTGAATGGTCCTTGGTTGGTCCTTTGTTGGTCCCCACTTTCCTTGGCTGGTGTAAGGTTGGTCCTTGGCTTGTCCATGGTTGGTCCTTGGTTTTTCCTTGGCTAATCCATCACTGGTCCTTTGCTAGTCCATCGCTGGTCCTTGGTTCCTTGGTTGATACTTTGCTTGTCCTTGGTTGGTCCTTGGCTGGTCCTTGGTTGGTTCTTGGCTAGTCCTTGGCTGGTCCTTTGTTGGTCCCCCCTTTCCTTGGCTGGTCCATGGTTGTGCTTGGCTTGTCCATAGTTGGTCCTTGGTTTATCCTTGATTGATGCTTGGCTAGTCCTTGGTTGGTCCCCACTTTCCTTGGCTGGTCTATGGTTAGTCCATGGTTGGGCCTTGGCTGGTTCATGGTTGGTCCTTGGTTTGTCCTTGGTTGGTCCTTGGCTGGTCCTGGGTTGGTTCTTGGCTAGTCCTTGGTTGGTCCTTTGTAGGTCCCTACTTTCATTGGCTGGTCCATGGTTGGTCCTTGGATGATCCTTGATTGATCCTTGGCTAGTCCTTGATTGATTATTGGTTGGTCCTTGGCTGGTGTTTGGCTGGTCTTTTGCCTATCCTTGGCTAGTCTATGACTGGTCCTCGGTTGTCCTTGGTTTGTCTTGGTTGGTCCTTCGTTTGTTCTTGGCTGGTCCTTGGTTGGTCCTTTGTTGGTCCCTACTTTACTGGGCTGTTCCAAGGTTGGTCCTTGGCTTGTCCATGATTTGTCCTTGGTTGATCCTTGATTGATCCTTGGCTGGTCCTTCATTGTTGATTGGTTGGTGCTTGACTGCTCTTTTGCCTCTCCTTGACTAGTGTATGACTGGTCCTTGGTTGGTCCATGGTTGCTCATTATTTGGTGCTTGGTTGTTCCTTGGCTGACCCTTGGCTAATTATTGATTGGCCCTTGGTTGGTCCCCACTTACCTTGGATGTTCATTGGCTAGTCCATTGTTGGTTCTTGGTTGATACTTGGCTTGTCCTTGGTTTGTCCTTTGTTGTTCCTCTGCTGGTCCTTGGTTGGTTCTTGGCTAGTCCTTGGCTGGTCCTTGGCTGTTCCTTAGTTGATCCTTAGCTGGTCCTTGGCTAGTCCATCGCTGGTCCTTGATTGATACTTTGCTTGTCCTTGGTTTGTCTTTGGTTGGTCCTTAGCTGGTCCTTGGTTGGTTCTTGGCTAGTCCTTGGTTGGTCCTTTGTTGGTCCCCACTTTACTTGGCTGGTCCATGGTTGGTCCTTGGCTAGTGCTTGGCTGGTCTTTTGCCTCTCCTTAGCTAGTCTAATGACTCGTCCTTGGTTGCTTTTTGGATGGTCCTTGGTTGGTCCATGGCTTCTCGTTAATTGGTCCTTGGTTGGTCCTTGGCTGGTCCTTGCTTGATCCTTGGCTGCTCATTGATTGGCCCTTGGTTGGTCCCCATTTATCTTGGATGTTCCTTTGCTAGTCCATCGTTGGTCCTTTGCTAGTCTATCGTTGGTCCTTGGTTTTTCCTTGGCTGGTCCATCGCTGGTCCATTGCTAGTCCATCGCTGGTCCTTTGCAAGTCCATTGCTGGTCCTTGGTTCCTTGGTTGATACTTTGCTTGTCCTTGGTTGGTCCTTGGCTGGTCC
>NW_015152711.1:9736-11555 GCF_000732505.1 Cyprinodon variegatus | reverse complement strand
GTCCATTGCTGGTCCTTGGTTCCTTGGTTGATACTTTGCTTGTCCTTGGTTGGTCCTTGGCTGGTCCTTGGTTGGTCCTTGGTTGGTCCCCACTTTCCTTGGATGGTCCATGGTTGGTCCTTGGTTGATGCTTGGCTGCTCTTTTGCTTCTCCTTGGCTAGTCTATGACTGATCCTTGGTTAACCTTTGGCTGGTCCTTGGTAGATACTTGGCTTGTCCTTGGTTTGTCTTGGTTGGTCCTTGGCTAGTCCTTAGTTGGTCCATGGATGCTCATTGATTGGCCCTTGGTTGGTCCCCACTTACCTTGGATGTTCCTTGGCTAGTCCTTTTTTGGTCCTTGGTTGATCCTTACCTTGCGCTTTGCGGCTCCTTGATTGGTACATGGCTGCTCCTTGATTGATCCTTGGCTGGTCCTTGGCTAGTCCATCGCTCGTCCTTGGCTAGTCCATTGCTGGTCCTAGGTTAATATTTGGCTTTTCCTTGGTTATTCCTTTGTTTAATTCTTGGCTAGTCCCTGGATGGTCATTTGATGTTCCCCACTTTCCTTTGCCGGTCCATGTTTGGTCCTTGGCTTTTCCATGGTTGGTCCTTGGTTGATCCTTGATTGATCCTTGATTGATCCTTGGCTGGTCTTTTGCCTCTCCTTGGCCAGTCTATGACTGGTCCTTGGTTGGCCTTTGGATGGTCCTTGGTAGATAATTGGCATTACCGTGGTTTGTCTTGGTTGGTCCTTGGTTGGTTCTTGGCTAGTCCTTGGCTTGTACTTGGTTGGTCCTTTGCTGATCCCCACTTTTCTTGGCTGGTCCAAGGTTGGTCCTTGGCTTGTCCATGGTTGGTCCTTGGTTGATACTTGGCTTGTCCTTGGTTGGTCCTCGGCTGGTCCTCGGTTGGTTCTTGGCTAGTCCTTGGCTGGTCCTTGGCTGTTCCTTGGTTGATCCTTACCTGGCGCATTGCGGCTCATTGATAGGTCCTTGGCTTCTCCACGATTGATCCTTGGCTGATTTTTGGCTAGTCCATCGCTGGTCCTTGGCTAGTCCATCGCTGGTCCTTGGTTGATACTTTGCTTGTCCTTGGTTTGTACTTGGTTGGTTCTTGGCTGGTCCTTGGTTGGTCCTTTGTTGGTCCCCACTTTCCTTGGCTGGTCCATGGTTGGTCCATGGTTGATCCTTTATTGATCCTTGGCTGGTCCTTGGTTGGTCATTGGTTGGTCCTTGGCTAGTGCTTAGCTGGTCTTTTGCCTCTCCTTGGCTAGTCTAATGACAGGTCCTTGGTTGGTCTTTGGCTGGTCCTTGGTTCGTCCATGGCTGCTCGCTAATTGATCTTTGGTTGGTCGTTGGCTGCTCCTTGCTTGACTCTTGGCTGCTCATTGATTGGCACTTGGTTAGTCCCCACTTACCTTGGATGTTCCTTGGCTAGTTCATTGTTGGTCATTGGTTGATACTTGGTTTGTCATTGGTTGCTCCTTGGCTGGTCCTTGGTTGATCCTTACCTTGCGCTTTGCGGCTCCTTGATTGGTACTTGGCTTGTCCTAGGTTATTCCTTTGTTGGTTCGTGGGTAGTTCTTGGTTGGTCCTTTGTTGTTCCCCACTTTCCTTGGCTGGTCCATGGTTGGTTCTTGGATGATGCTTTGCAGGTCTTTTGCCTCTCCTTGGCTAGTCTATGACTGGTCCTTGGTTGGCCTTTGGCTGGTCCTTTGTGAATACTTGGCTTGTCCTTGATTTGTTTTGGTTGGTCCTTGGCTAGTCCTTGGCTGGTCCTTGGTTGTTCCTTTGTTGGTCCCCACTTTCCTTGGCTGGTCCAAGGGTTGTCCTTGGCTTGT
>NW_015152711.1:7508-8947 GCF_000732505.1 Cyprinodon variegatus | reverse complement strand
TCTTGATTGATCCTTGGCTGGTCCTTCATTGTTGATTGGTTGGTACTTCGATAGTCCTTGGCTGATCCTTGGTTGGTCCTTTGTTGGTCCCCACTTTCCTTGGCTGGTCCATGGTTGGTCCTTGGTTGATTCTTGATTGATCCTTGGCTGGTCCTTGGTTGGTTCTTGGCTAGTCCTTGGCTTATCCTTACCTTGCGCTTTGTGCCTCCTTGATTGATCCTTGGCTCGTCTTTTGCCTCTCCTTGGCTAGTCTATGACTGGTCCTTGGTTGGCCTTTGGATGGTACTTGGTAGATACTTGGCATGACCGTGGTTTGTCTTGGTTGGTCTTTGGTTGGTTCTTGGCTAGTCCTTGGCTTGTACTTGGTTGGTCCTTTGCTGATCCCCACTTTTCTTGGCTGGTCCAAGGTTGGTCCTGGGCTTGTCCATGGTTGGTCCTTGGTTGATACTTGGCTTGTCCTTGGTTGGTCCTCGGCTGGTCCTTGGTTGGTTCTTGGCTAGTCCTTGGCTGCTCCTTGGCTGTTCCTTGGTTGATCCTTACCTGGCGCATTTCAGCTCCTTGATTGGTCCTTGGCTTCTCCATGATTGATCCTTGGCTGGTTTTTGGCTAGTCCATCGCTGGTCCTTGGTTAATACTTTGCTTGTCCTTGGTTTGTCCTTGGTTGGTTCTTGGCTGGTCCTTGGTTGGTCCTTTGTTGGTCCCCACTTTCCTTGGCTGGTCCATGGTTGGTCCTTGGTTGATCCTTTATTGATCCTTGGCTGGTCCTTGGTTGGTGCTTGGCTAGTGCTTGGCTGGTCTTTTGCCTCTCCTTGGCTAGTCTAATGACTGGTCCTTGGTTGGTCTTTGGCTGGTCCTTGGTTCGTCCATGGCAGCTCGCTAATTGATCTTTGGTTGGTCCTTGGCTTCTCCTTGCTTGACTCTTGGCTGCTCATTGATTGGCACTTGGTTAGTCCCCACTTACCTTGGATGTTCCTTGGCTAGTCCATTGTTGGTCATTGGTTGATACTTGGTTTGTCCTTGGTTGCTCCTTGGCTGGTCCTTGGTTGATCCTTACCTTGCGCTTTGCGGCTCCTTGATTGGTACTTTGCTTGTCCTTGGTTATTCCTTTGTTGGTTCTTGGGTAGTTCTTGGTTGGTCCTTTGTTGTTCCCCACTTTCCTTGGCTGGTCCATGGTTGGTCCTTGGTTGATCATTGATTGATCCTTGGCTGGTCCTTGATTGGTAATTGGTTGGTTCTTGGATGATGCTTGGCAGGTCTTTTGCCTCTCCTTGGCTAGTCTATGACTGGTCTTTGGTTGGTCTTTGGCTGGTCCTTTGTGAATACTTGGCTTGTCCTTGATTTGTCTTGGTTGGTCCTTGGCTAGTCCTTGGCTGGTCCTTGGTTGTTCCTTTGTTGGTCCCCACTTTCCTTGGCTGGTCCAAGGGTTGTCCTTGGCTTGT
>NW_015152711.1:2914-5938 GCF_000732505.1 Cyprinodon variegatus | reverse complement strand
TTGGTTGATTCTTGATTGATCCTTGGCTGGTCCTTGGTTGGTTCTTGGCTAGTCCTTGGCTTATCCTTACCTTGCGCTTTGTGCCTCCTTGATTGGTCCTTGGCTCCTCCTTCATTGAACCTTGGCTGGTCTTTGGCTAGGCCATCGCTGTTCCTTGGTTGGTCCTTGGCTGGTCCTTGGTTGGTTCGTGGCTAGTCCTTGGCTGGTCCCTGGTTGGTCCTTGGTCGGTCCCCACTTTCCTTGGCTGGTCCATAGTTGGTCCTTGGCTTGTCCATGGTTGGTCCTTGCTTGATCCTTGGGTGGTCCTTGGCTGGTACTTGATTGGTCATGGGTTGGTCCTTGGCTGGTGCTTGGCTGGTATTTTGCCTCTCCCTGGCTAGTCCATGAATGGTCCTTGGTTTGTCTTTGGCTGGTCCTTGGTTGGTCCATGGCTGCTCATTAATTGGTCCTTGGCTGTGTCTTGCTTGACCCTTGGCTGCTCATTGATTGGCTATTGGGTGGTCCCCATTTACCTTGGATGTACCTTGGCTAGTCCATTGTTGGTCCTTGGTTGATACTTGGCTTGTCCTTGGTTCATCCTTACCTTGTGCTTTGCAGCTCCTTGATTGGTACTTGGCTGCTCCTTGAGTGATCCTTGGCTGGTCCTTGGCCAGTCCATTGCTGGTCCTTGGCTAGTCCATCCCTGGTCCTTGGTTGATACTTGGCTTGTCCTTTATTATTCCTTTTGTTGGTTCTTGGCTAATCCTTGGTTGGTCCTTTGATGTTCCCCACTTCCCTTGACTTGTCCATGGTTGGTCCTTGGTTAATCCTTGATTGATCCTTGGCTGGTCCTTGGTTGGCCTTTGGATGATCCTTGGTAGATACTTGGCTTGTCCTTGGTTTGTCTTGGTTGGTCCATGGTTGGTTCTTGGCTAGTCCTTGGCTGGTCCCCACTTTCCTTGGCTGGTCCAAGGTTGGTCCTGGGCTTGTCCTTCATTGTTGATTGGTTGGTGCTTGGCTGGTGCCTGACTGCTCTTTTGGCTCTCATTGGCTAGTCTATGACTGGTCCTTGGTTGCTCGTTAACTGGTCCTTGGTTGGTCCTCAACTGACCCTTGGCTGCTCATTGATTGGACCTTGGTTGGTCCCCACTTACCTGGGATTTTCCTTGGCTAGTCCATTGTTGGTCCTTGGTTGATACTTAGCTTGTCCTTGGTTTGTCCTTGGCTGGTCCTTGCTTGGTTTTTGGCTAGTCCTTGGTTGGTCCTCGGCTGGTCCTTTGCTAGTTCATCGCTGGTCTTTGGTTGATACTCTGCTTGTCCTTGGTTGGTCCTTGGCTGGTCCTTGGTTGATACTTTGCTTGTCCTTGGTTGGTCCTTGGCTGGTCCTTGCTTGGTTGTTGGCTAGTTCTTGGTTGGTCCTTTGTTGGTCCCCACTTTCCTTGTCTGGTCCATGGTTGGTCCTTGAATGGTCCTTGACTGGTCCTTGGCTGGTCTTTGGCTTTTCCTTGGTTGGTCCTTGGTTGGTTCGTGGCTAGTCCTTGGCTGTTCCTTGGTTGGTCCTTGGTCGGTCCCCACTTTCCTTGGCTGTGCCATAGTTGGTTCTTGGCTTGTCTATGGTTGGTTCTTGGTTGATCCTTGACTGATTCTTGGGTGGTCCTTGGCTGGTACTTGATTGGTCATTGGTTGGTCCTTGGCTGGTCTTTTGCCTCTCCCTGGCTAGTCCATGAATGGTCCTTGGTTTTTCTTTGGTTGTTCCTTGGTTGGTCCATTGCAGCTCGTTAATTGGTTTTTGGTTGGTCCTTGGCTGTTTCTTGCTTGACCCTTGGCTGCTCATTGATTGGCCGTTGGTTGGTCCCCATTTACCTTGGATGTTCCTTGGCTAGTCAATTGTTCGTTCTTGGTTGATACTTGGCTTGTCCTTGGTTGCTCCTTGGCTTGTCCTTGGTTGATCCTTACCTTGCGCTTTGCGGCTCCTTCATTGGTACTTGGCTGCTCCTTGAGTGATCCTTGGTTGGTCCTTGCTTGGTTTCTTCTCTGGCCCTTGACTGGTCCCCACTTTTCTTGGCTGGTCCATGTTTGGTCCTTGGCTTGTCCATGGTTGGTCCTTGGCTTGTCCATGGTTGGTCCTTGGCTGGTCATTGGTTGGTCCATAGCAAGCACTTGGCTGCTCCTTGATTGTTCCTTGGCTGCTCCTTGATTAATCCTTGGCCGGTCCATGGTTGGACCTTTGCTGGTCCTTTCTTGGTTCTTGGCTGGTCATTGGTTGGTCCTTGGATGGTACTTGGATGGACCTTGGTTTTTCCTTGATTGGTCTTTAGCTTGCCCTTGAATGCTCCTTGATTGGTCCTTGGCTGGTCCACGGCTGGTTCTGGGCTGGTCATTGGTTGTACCTTTGTTGATCCTTGATTGATCCTTGGCTGGTCCTTGATTGGTCATTGGTTGGTGCTTGGCTGGTCTTTTGCCTCTCCTTGGCTAGTCTATGACTATTCCTTGATTGGTCCTTGGTTGGTCCTTGGTTGACGATTGGCTGCTCATTGATTGGCCCTTGGTTGGTCCCCACTTACCTTGGATATTCTTTGGCTAGTCCATCGTTGGTCCTTTGTTGATCCTTGTTGAATCCTTAGCTGGTCCTTGGTTGGTCATTGGTTGGTCCTTGGCTGGTCATTGGTTGGTCCTTGGCCTTTCCTTGGCTGGTCATTGGTTGGTCCTTGGTTTGTCGTTGGTTGACCCTTGTTTGATCCTTAGCTGGTCCTTGGTTGGTCATTGGTTGGTCCTTGGCTGGTCATTGGTTGGTCCTTGGCCTTTCCTTGGCTAGTCCTTGGTTGATATTTGGCTGGTCCTTGGTTGATATTTGGCTGATCCTTGGTTTGTCCTTGGTCGGTCCTTGGTTTGTCCTTGGTTGGTCCTTGGCTGGTCCTTGGTTGGTTCTTGGCTATTCCTGGGTTGGTCCCCACTTAACTTGGATATTCCTTGGCTGGTCCTTTGTTGGTCCTTGGCTGGTTCCTGGGTTGGTCCCCACTTAACTTGGATATTCCTTGGCTGGTC
>NW_015152711.1:0-1238 GCF_000732505.1 Cyprinodon variegatus | reverse complement strand
TTTGTTTTCATGGCAACACTGGTAATGGCTATATCTTTTTCTTACAGTGTTCAGTGAAAAGATTGCAATGCATCGCAATATTTCAAGTATCATGATGCATCGTGATAGAATCGCATCGTGGCATGTGAATCGTGATTCGAATTGAATCATGACTTCTTTGCCAATACCCAACCCTAGTAGGCCCCGACGCTGCTCTCCTCCGAGGAATTGTCGGAAATTTCGGGAAAATATATATATATTTTCAGTTCTGGGCAGTTTCCCACGTAGTTCTAACAATTGAGAGAAAAATGCTGAGGGGCCAGCAAATTCAAAGTAATAACTCAGGTTAAAGCAGGAAACTCAGCTTAATTGATTAAAATTAAATCATTTAGCAATATTATAAAAAGTCCAGGCAGAGCTGCACATAAAATATGGTTTCAAATCTTTTCAGTAATTATGGATATCGATTAATATGCATTTTTTTTATCGATAAGCTTTTTTTCTATATCGCCCAGCCCTATTCCCTACGACTTTAAAGGTTAACAAGCACATTGGCCAATTTGTAGCCATGTTTTCATTTATCATTATTCTGACATGACTGTTTTTTTAGTTTTACACCTTGTTAGTTAAACAGAAACTGAAGGGATCAGCAACATTAACTTTGTGAAAGAGAACAAAAACCACAGAAAACTAAATAAATGACAGTCAAATGTTATAAATGGTAAATTGCATTAATATATAGCGCCTTTATTCAAGTCAGCAGACTTGACCAAAGCGCTTTACACTACATTCATTCACCCATTCACGCACACACTCACACACTGATAGTGGCAAGCTACATTGTAGCCACAGCTGCCGTGGGGCTCACTGACAGAAGCAGGGCTGCCATACACTGGTGCCACCGGGCCCTCTGACTACCATCAGTAGACAATGCAGGGGAAGTGTCTTGCCCAAGGACACAACGACACTGAAAGTCGGAGCCCGGGCTTGAACCGTCAATCCTTTCATTTCAGGGCAAACTCCTACATCCAACGCCACTGTCGCCCAAGAAAAAATTTTGGCAGGCAGGTTTTTAGTCCAACTCTTCAAGAAAACCCCAGCAGGACTCCTTTTACCTCCTCTCAACCTTAGCTGTCATCTGTTTACATATTTCTTTTTTCAAGGACACTGTTGGGACTGTCTCGCTGTCATTTTCACAAAAAGCTCTAAGGAGCACTTGTTACATGAGTCTGTGTTCCCTGTCAAAGTCCTTTCGCCGT
>NW_015152710.1:19670-38679 GCF_000732505.1 Cyprinodon variegatus | reverse complement strand
GATTACATACATGAAAAACATCTTCCAGCCACTGCGAACAGCAGCAGAAAATCGCATAGAGGCGACTGGGCCAGAGGCTGCTGTTGAATGGGATTCCTAGTGACAGTGCATCGCCGGTGTACTGGGGTCTGAGCGTCTCTGATAGAAATAATATTTGCTGGCAGAATGGTAATCTGGATGAACTGACTGAACTGACGATCTTTTCAGGTGGACTTTCTCCCTTCAAAAAAGATTCAAACAAATTTTTACCCACTGATCACAGCAAATGTGGCTGCCATTGTTACAGGCAAAGAAAGTATAGGTTGCTCCACCCAACGCACAACAGACCCACTTTTTCCACCGTGCAGCTAGAGCAGCGGAGATGCTTCACCCGCACATCAGAACTAAACTTGTGCAAGCATCAAAAACGAAGCAACACGCGCTTTTTTGCTGCTCTTGCTGCTTTAGGTGTGAACATGTAACAGTGGCTACCTTCCAGTCATGGCGTCCTGCACTAGCATTAGGGGTTTTATTCGTTCATGTGTTAGGGTAGGCGAACAGGGGGTAGGGTCAAGCAGACGACCATGTTTGACTTGTCAGGAAACAATAGTGTACCACGGACCATGTTTTGTGATTGGTTGATCTCACACTATAGCGGGGATCATTTATTTTAGTTCCATTTCCAGACCTTCTATTTCACTGCATGACTGTGGGGAGATCTTCAAGCCACATGGTAAAAAAATGCATCAGAAAAGATCTCCTACTGCACCTTTAAGCAGTCTGCATCTATTTCATTGAGAGATTTATTTTCCCCACACAGGATTATTTTCTGTGCGACAAAGACTACAGCAACTGGCAAATGAAATATGGTGACAGCAGGTGTTTCGGTTAAGCAATATATGACAATGGTTTGGATTTTATGCCGAGGACGTCGAACAAAAGGCAGTCATTTGAAAAACATGCCGCAAAACCTTTGCTGCAAAAAGTAACAGTGTCAGTACCTGATCTATACCAGAAGCATGATCCCTACCATCGGCTCATTTCCACATGTGCAAGCAGATATTTATCAAGCTCACCATAAATAATTTTATTATGGTACTAAAAATACTTATTTCTATTATCAAATCACTAAAAAATGCTAATACAAATCTTTAAAAAAAATCTTTTATGACTTTTCTAACACAATATGATGCTTTTTACATTTTCTCTGTTAAACAGCTTGTAAGATGTCATCTCTGGACAAGCTCAGAATTGTCCAGCAAAATATAACTAAAGCATGTTTATCTGCATTTTAGCTGTTTGTTTCTTTATATTATGCACCATATACCATAAGGTTAAAACAAAAGGAAAATAAAAGTCAAAAAGACTAGATTTATGTTTAAATCCAAAGCTGAAAAACTTAGCTCCAGGAAGTAGCGTAGACAAGTGATAAAATGGAAAGTATTTCAAGGCATTTATTTTCTCAGTAAAGACATTACTAACCTTTAAAACACTTTAGTACACTTACTATTTTTAATGAGGTAAAAATGTAATTTAGGTATTTTTTATAAAATAAAATTGAGGGCGACCGGTATGTATATCTGGTTGCTGATGTGCAAATGCGCCAATGGTACGGATTGTGCTTCCGGTAAGGATTGGGTAGTGACAAGCAGTACCACAAATGTATTCCACCAACTAAAATGGCATCCGTTGCAAAATGAAGAATTTTTGTAAACTCCACATGTTAGGGTCACTCAGCACAACAATTAAACATTGAATAAATCAACTATGAAGCCGATGACATTGGCCTTATCTTTGAAAAAGCGATGTCATCTGAGAGAAAGTGTAAGGGATGGAGGAAAATCAAAATTTAAAGGTTTTTTTAGAAGCTCTAATACCTGTGATGTCATGTGGTCTTGTTTTAGAGGTTTCTTATTTCAGCTGTTTTCTAAACTTGGCAATGATCTCAATTTTACAACTTTTTGTGCTTCTTTAAAATTCCTAGCACGAAAAGGTCAATGCAAATAGTTTTCGAGATGCTCTGAAAATGCTCTAATTTATTGGACTGAATTTCTTATTTCATTCTGCTTTATTTATGAAGCCCTTTTTTTATTTTTACATTTTGTTTAGTATGGTGTGTTTTTGTTTTTTGTCCTGTTTGGTTGCTGGGATCTTGTTAAATTTCTAATGCTGAAACCGAAAGACATAATGTGGAAGTAGTATTTGTGAAAAGCTTTGAGCTGGTTAAAATAAGTTGTTTTAAATTGGAAACCAAAATATGTCCATGTCCTTTTGAATATCAGTGCTATTTTATGCAATATATTGTTTTTGAAGCTGATTTAAATATATTGTGATATATACCCTTTGTCACAATTTTAGCCCAAATATATCATGATTTTAGATTTTCTTCATATTGCCCAGCCATACCCCAGGTGTATTTTAGTTCAACTACGCAGCATTTAATTGACAATTTCATTGGTCTACCAGGAAGAAAGGCATGGTTAAAGTAAAACACGTCCGCTTTGGAGGAAAATACAAAATAAAATCTTTCAATCGCAAGAGAAAACTGTCAGGTTAGGAAACACATAGCATGTATATAGCAGGCGGGCCAGACTCGTGCAAAACAATCAATAACACTTAAATAAAAACAAATAAAAAAGGAATACTTTGCCTATGGTCAGAGTTCAGGAGGACAGAAAGGGATAAAATAAAATGGTGTTCCTTTTGAGAATTACAAAAAAACAAAACTAGGGTCAGACAGTGCAGATAAGCACAGCTTAACACTCAACCCTCTTTAAAAAAAATAACTGGCTAACTAGGCAGAAAAGTCTCTGAATCGCCTTTGTTTTTTATGTTTTGCACTTGATTGTATTAAAAGTGCTCTACTCTATAAAGCAACATTGTCTTCATTCATTTTGTATAGATTCCAGGTTCAGCTTTGGTAAATTAGCATCATTTGTTAGTTTAGGAACAACTCAACACACTGCCCTGTGTTTGGTGGAAAAACATAAGCATATTATTAGTTTTTCAATTATCATTTGTTTAAAACAAGTGTTTAATTCAATGCAAGTGCTTCATTTAATTGTTATGGAAAAGAATATGCTGCACCAAGTTTAAATGCTTAGGTCACAAAACGCTGCAGCAAAAAAAGCTCTGGAAAAAAAAAATAATACCGGTAATAATAAAACAAGAATAGTTACCTTTTGGTTTTTTTTTTTTATATTCTCAGTGCTGTGAAATGAAAAACCAGAGCTACTATCTGGTTGCTCAATGGCCCCAAAATATTGAGCATTTAACACATTTTTAACTGTCTATGTCTGTGATGGCTAAATCTACAAGCGTAAAGAAAGCATTGTAACCAAAACTGGAGTAAAGAAAATACGACGTCATAGACCTTTTCAAATCTGAGGAAAATACAAAATTTTAAAAGATTTATCACATCTGAATATACAAGGAAATAATAAGATGCATATCAAGTGCATGTGTCTTATGAGATTAAATTGTTTTTTCAGTATTATTATGTTTCTGTCATGTCTGTTTTTTTCTCTTTAGACTGTTTAACAAGAATCCTTATTCACTACAGTTTGCAATTGCTTCAGCTGTATTTATTAATACAAAGCTTAGTCAGTCAGGACTAAGGTAGGACAGGGTAGGCTAAAGGTCAAAGTTTTAGGTAGGTGTGTAAAATGTATTACATTTATCAGGTGAATGCTGTAAGGCAAAGCAGCCACTCTTTAGAAGCCATGTTGGAAGTCCAAGTAAAAAATTATTCACACATTGGTACATAATTATTTGTTTCAGTAAACAGGGTCGACTGAGCAAACTCATTAGAACTTAACACCTGACTTCTTTTTCCTAACATATTTCACACCTACTTTGAAATATATTGTACCTACTTTAAATACTTGGCTTTTCATAAAATTAAGCACTAGGTGTAAGAACCTCCATTCCTGGTTTATTCCTCTCACCTGTGGGGCTGTTTTAGCACAGTTGCAATAAGCTTGTCAAAGATATGCCCAGAGCAATGGCTTCTTAATTACGGTTTTATGCTAATTTTTGGGCAATTGAATCTCTTGTTACTATGGCAACTGTTCAGTGTGCAATTTTCATGGACTGTTAAAGAAAGCTTTCGGGATTAAACATATTAAAGGCTGTTTATGCAAATGAAAGCTGATTCAGGGCGAAGAATCTTTCTCATATGGTCAAATGTTGGGTAGAGTTAACCCATTTAGATGAATTCCTGCTGTGGACAGCTGTGCAGTTCTATGGAGGTGACCTTCAACAAAACGCATCTGCATGCTCAAATAAGAAAGATGTAAGCAGTAGAAGGCAAAGTATGTTATCTGTTTTCATCCAGAAAGAGAAAACAAAACAGGAGGATAGGGGAGTGACAGAGGCAGCAGCAGGTGATAGATGGAATGAACGCATGGATAGCGATGCAGACAGTCATGCACAGCTATCAGCTGGCAGTAGGAAAGAGGGATTGACTCCTGGCCAAAGCAATTGAGAGAGAGAGGAACAGTGGGATGACAGAAAGATGGAGAGGTTGTTCCAGATAGCAGCAGGTCTCACTGTGTGCACTGAGGGTATTTCAGGTGAAGGTGAACCATCCTCCTGTAACCAGAACTGTGTGATCTGGATTTACTAACCTGCAAGACGAGACACTTTCATGAGGGTTTTACTATTTAACTTTTAGATTACTTTTAATACTAAACTTCATTTACCAAGGTGGTTTTACTTTCTATTAAACTGGAGTACAATCATAACAATACAGCTTCAGAAACTGATTGGCCTAAAATTATTCCTAGTCTAGATTTTTTTTATGCCTAATGTTTGTAAGGATCTTTTACACTACATTTTATAAATGATTATATTTCACACTCTGTACTAGTGAAGTTCTCATAGGTCTAAGTGTATAGTTATTTTTTTGCTGTTCATGTCCTCAGGAAAACTTTTTTGGGGGTTCAAAGTGGACAGGGTTATAGTTCATTATTTTAAACCTTGAAACTATAAACAATATAAATCATTTATGGCAATTGTCACTCTATCTTTATCATCATCAATGATTAGATTAAAGCTTCAGCAGTTTTAAGACTTGACCTTGTGCTGTTAAATATCTGTGTTATGTCTTTTTCTGAATTTCATAATTCAGACTACATTTTGAATATGTTACTGTGACACTAGCATATGAAGGTGCCACAAATATAATAATTCTCCACTGTAATCAAGTCATTAAAAAAAAAAGTTGTGTTATCTTTTCTGGGATTTAAGAGGAAGAGTGCTTATTTTGGTTGTTTCCCTAAAACTGAAACTTCTTATTATTTTCAGTAAGAGAAAAAAATTATTATTGAATATGTTTGTTTCAGCGTCATTGCTTTAAAGGAATCAGCAAATCAGATAGAGGGTAGAGATATTTGCTTAAATTATTTGTGATAATCTCATAATTACTTCCATTTAAACTCTATTAAGAATTCTGTGGCACTTTTTTATTTTATGGTTCATGTTTGTCACATTTTAATTTTAATGTTTAAAAGCGTGTGACCTCAAATGTATTCATTGGAAATAGTGTTTTCTTTCTCAACAATAGCTGCAGTAAACCCATATTTTGTTGATAATTAGTTTTGTTGTTTTGTTTTTGTCATAATTATACAACTACCCATCCACAATAATAGTCACAAGAATAGTCAATTTTTGGTCTCGCATATTATGTATGCTGTTGATGCATCTGAGTCTATATGTTGCTGTGTTTTCATAATCAAAGATGAGTCATCTTTTTATAAGCTTGAGGCAGTGTTCCAACACAGAACTATTTAGCCCCATTAGGTGTGAACTGAGGTGATAGCCCTCAGTTAGCTCATGTTAGATAGGATTTAAGGGGTGGATTACGGGAACAAAACCATGGTCCCTAGTCTGTTCTTATCAATCTTGAAATAACATTTTCGAAGCATGAGTACAAGTTATTTAAAATATCTAATTCCACATACATTTCTATAGTTGAGAAAGTTCTGTTGTGTAAACGTTTTCCAACTTTTTTAGTGTGTGCCTGAGAAATGTTCAGAACGCAGGCAGTTCAAATTTTGACATTTGCAAAACTCTTGTTTTGATGCCGTTTTCTAATCACAAAACATTCCTATGAAGAAAGGCTGTTCCAGAAATTCATTTCACCTTGAAGCAGAAACACACGTAGCTGACACAGAAAGGAATCTTTGATCAGCAGGATATGAGCTGTCCATCTTGTCAGGGGTGATAGGCTTGCCAAAATCTGACAATGGTTCTTTTATTGCTCTGTCAGAAGGAGAAAAGTAAAGTTTTGCCTTATTACCCTGCAGCCTATCAGAACTAAGTTCAGATTTATTGTATTCTTTTCAGTGATCAGTTCAGTTGCATAAAACATAAAGAGCACGCATACATAAGAATGTACGGTACTTGTGCTAGTTATCATCCTCTTAAACAGAACAGCTATTTACACCTTATAAGCCTTTGCAGCTCTTCTCACCCAAATCTTCTGTTAGCTTTCTCTTCTAAAAAAAAATTTCTGGATGATTTCAATATTCATGTGGATCACAACCACCAACCATTTCACTAAAAAACTTTCATCATGTCTTTAGAGCATTAGAGTTTCCAGCAGTTCATTGAATTTCCAACCAACATCAAAGGAGGGGTTTCATTCTGCATTGCAGGCAACTCTAGGGCTTTGTTTCTCTTGTTAAACATACAGTTATTTAGCCATATTCTCTACCTTCTTACATACTCTCTCCTGATTTCCTCAACTAATTGATATAACCTTGACCTAAACTATTGTTCCATTAACGCTGATGAACCCCCTACTGTACCTTCCCTTCTTGGTCTTTTCCCTTTGTCCCGTTTTTGACAGCATATAATATTTGAGGGTCAAGCCCTCTCCTTGTCAGGTTGATCCTATCCCTGCTGTTTCTAAACACCTCTCCTCTCTGCTGGCCCATCATTACTTACATCATCCACTACTCTTTGTCATCTGGTATCCCCCCTGCAGTTAAAATTGCCTGCAAACTCCTATCTTTAATGGTAAATGGTAAATCCCCTGTATTTATATAGCGCTTTTTCAAATCAGAGGACTTGACCAAAGCACTGTACTCTACATTCACCCACCTTTCCACATTTATCTAATCTTCTACCGGTCTCCATCCCCACCGGATCCCTTGGATTAGCCTTCTTTCTTAGGAGAGGGGAAACTCTTTACATCTTTCAACCCATCTTACCACCATGGGGTGCAGGGCCTGCAGTCCTTTTGCTGATCCACTCTAGACTTCATCACCATCTGACTTACGAAATATCACTTCTTTCTCTTTATCTTAGCGCATCCTTCTTACTCTATCTTATCCTTGTGTAAACTTTTGTTTTTGTTCCTCTTTTTATCTGTAATACTGTTGTACTACCTTCAATGTTCTCTATGTCTTTTAACCGCAAATCAAATTTCTAGAGTTTTGAAAAGCTGTTCTAAATTATTATTATTATAAAACGTTCTAGAGATTTACCTTATAGAAATTAAAAATAACGTCTTATTTTAAACATTTTACTGCAACTAAACAAGAGAGCACTTTCTCTAATTCAAGATCCTACTACTTTCTCCTAGTAAGGGTTAGGATAGAAAGAATGGAAAGATGAGAGAGAAAAAAGAAAAGTTAAATAAAGACAGAAGGAGAAAAGGCTCTGAAAGTGCAAGAGAAGCCTGAAAGGGGAATAGAGAAGAAAGAAAGAGAATATGCGTTGGGTGTCTCAGGCAGAAAGAACTGGGCCACTGAGCACAACCCTGGATAAACAGAGAAAGGAAGTGGCCTGGAAATAGTAAGGAGAGTGTGAGAGATGACAGAAGGAGAGGAGGAAGAGGAGATACACAGATGAAGACTTCTCCCTGTTAGATTCACAGTTGTTCAGAAATAATCGGAGGAGTGAAGTTTCAATGAAAAGAGAACTTCACTTTTAGGTTTTTAAAATATCTGCTTTAACATGTAGCTGTAATTATTTTAATTATTTAAGCATTAACATGAATGCACAAACATGATGTACTGTTTATTATTGTCCAATAAATGTTGAATGATGAATGATAAAACAAACGGCACTTTAGCATTCAAAGAAAACACACTTATTCATTGCTTTTTTTAGATGCAGATTTAATTAAAATAGGCTTGATAGAGCACATTATAACTACTCTGTAAATCTATGAGATAAAAAATGTAAACAATGCTTGTTAATAAATCTCATTAGTAAACAAGACTGTTGTGATGTAAAAAAAAAAAAATCTTATGATAAATTATCTCTAACCATTTTACACCTTTAAATTAACTTGTATTTATTTTTTTTTATTATTTTTGCTTTGTTTAAGAAACTTTTGATGCAGTTCAAGGATTCAGTTTAATTGGGTTACTGCTTGCCATAACTCCAGCTGATCTGAAAGAATCTTTTTGACGTTGTCAGGTGTCAAAAAATACAACAGCACAAGATACTTAGACATTAATAGAGAAAATATTACAAAATTTTGACATAAAGAAACCAGAGTTCTATTTAAAATAGCTCAAAACATAGCATGGATATCATAGAGTTTTTTTTTTTATTCTTCTCTTCTCCTCTACTCTCCAAATAGCGGGATTGTAGAGCTGTAAAAAATCTATTTGTCATGAAGACATCAAAACCTGGTTAAAAATATCTACTTCCCAGTGGAAAAATGTGTGTTAGCGTGATGAGACCAAAATGAAATGTTGAGCCGCCATTTAAATGTAATTTTGACACATAAGCAGAGCTGCAGATGCAGTAAAACCCACAGCCATGGTGAAACTTAGTAGTAAGAACATTACCATCTGTGGTCAGTTTGGAGCTGGGTATATTGAATTATACAGTATATATTTTTTCTTCCCAAAATCCTTGGATGTCTATTAAAAGTGTCTAATTTACAGTACACTTCTCTTTGGGGATGTGTTTAATAGTTTTTATGTATAATAATTTTACACTGAACAACGTATTTGTCTAATTGGTCTATCTAGTTCCTATAGCTGGTGGGATATTTATATAAAGTGATACCCTTGATTAAAAAACAATGTCATTTAGGCCATCAGAAAATGATTCTAGCATGATAATAGCTGATACTGAAGCATGCTTAATCATTTATGACTTCGAGCTATCTAATGCAGAAGCATTTAAAATTTTTTCTCACTTTAGAACCCATCAAAACTTCTTTATAGGTCATCCTGTTCCTGAAGTCTATGTAACAGTTTGAGCCACTTGATTGTTTTATATATTTGATCATTTATGCATCTGAGCATAATTGCCACGTTTTAGATGCAGGTGAGCTGTCAGCTGTTTTATTTTCAGTGGTGTGACTCATTGCTATTTTCAGATACAGAGCTTTGAGGGTCATTGAGTTTTACAGACGTGCCACCTGGAGCCTCACTGCCTGCTGGAGTGGACCAGCTGTAAGTGTGTGAAAAACTTAAATCATGATTTAGCAAGATTGTGTTTAGTCTTTAACATAAAAAACAACGACAAAAATAACATTCTAGATCAGTCTTTATGACAGAAGAGCCATTTTACAGGAAGGAAACAAATCTAATCTGACCTTAAATAGGAACTGAAATAGTTTTTCTGACTTTTCTTGTTGCTTTACGACCTAAACTGCATCAGAACTTATTCGACGTAGTTCCTTGTGAAGCATTTTTGAAGTCAACTATAGGCTTATATATGATGATATATTTCATCATAGGATTCATTTATAATGTAATTCTGCTTGTTTTCTGGTGCCGTTTTTCCAACCCGATAAAAGACATTTGCCCTAATTTTGACAACCCCTCTCTAAGTTTGGGTATTGCCCTAGAACCACTGCAGCATTACACTAAAAAGAACAGTTGCTGTCACTATGCAGATCAGGTGCTGGAGAGTCACTCAACTTTGAATAAAAAAATGATTGCACTCTGCCTCACAGCACTGATTGAAGAAAGTGGCCATGTTTTTTACAGGGCAGGCAAGGCGCAGTCAAATTGGGTGCATCCAGGATGGGATGGATAATTGCATCTCTACATTGGATGGTGATGGACATTCTTTTAACCTAATAGGGAGGAACTGCTGCTCATAGAGAGGAATTACTCAGAAATGCTTGGGCAAAGTCAAATACCACTTTGAGAATGATTTTGATAAAATAATAGCTGTACAACATAGTTAAATGCTCCAAAAATAATCATATTTTGCATGAAGTAGGTCTTTTAGGATTTTTTTTATGCTGTAAAGAAATGTGTCAACAAACCTACAGCTCTGTCCATGGTACTGAAACATTGCAAATGTGAAATTTCACAAATTCAAAGCCAACCAGCAAACATCAGTTGAGTGAATAGGTTCAAAAGGGTTAGAATGTAGTTGGTGTTTATTAGGTAATATTACAACACAAAGCGAACAAAGACTTCCTGGCCACACCCATACATCACTTTCCCAGTACAGTATGATATTATGACATTTGAAATTTTCAATTTCAGTTTTTTCTTATTGGTGCTGTCAAAAGCAATCAAAGTCAGTAAGCTTTAATATATCTGGGTCTAGCACAGAGCTCTTGTGTGACTTTGTGGATTGTTTAATTGTGAGTGATTTTAGAATCCTGGGTGAGCTCTGAAGTGCTTATTCAGGTGCTATAAAAGTGTCTGATATAGCTGAGTATACTTTAAGCTTCACAAAATGTGGAGCGATCGCCCACTGAGTGAACGCTCTGTTTTATGACAGAGAGAATGAATAAAAATACACCCAGCTCCTGGGAGATGGTCTCTATGACAGCGGTTACTGTGGCAACAACAAGGCTGCACGTGAAGTGGTGGCTGTCATGGTGCTCAAGGGAATTCACCCTGTAAGGCTGCTGAAAGACAGGCACCAGCAGTTGAACATAGAAAGAAATATGCTTTATTTAAATAGGCAGAGGACCTAACAACAAATTACACACAAGGGTATGTATTTATATATATAGCATTTTTTTAGCTATGTATCTACCAGCTTTAAACAACTTAGTACTGACATCTTTGCCCACTTTTTAATCCAAGACATCTTATACTCAGTCAGATGTAATGGAGAACATCTAGGAAAATTGGTTTTTAAGGCTTTCCGCAGGTTTTAAATTAAGTGTGGGTGTAGAATTTTATTGGACTATTCTAATACATAAACATGCGTTGATCTAATTTGTTTTATTTGAACTTTAACAGAAACCACTTTGGCTCAGTAGAGAATGTTATTAAGTGCTATACCAATAAAAGTTGATTGATCCTTCGTGTTAGGTTTTTAAAGCCATCAGGTTTGTGAATGACAATAAAGTCTCTTGAATCTTGAATCTTGAATCTTTTGAAGGTGCAGTAGCTAATAGAGCTTTCAAGGGGATATCAACATATCTGGTAGATTAAGCCTCCGAAATCTTTACAGATTTTCTGAGAGAAACATCCTGCTCCTTTCTTTGACTGTGAAGGTTGCGCTGGTGCAGCTCAACGGCAATATGAATCAAGCTGAAGATAGAGTTTGCAGGTGGCTAATGTTGTCCCCTAAGATTTTCTTATCTTTTAAGTTTTCTTTACGCAGCAACTGCCTTTCTGTCAAAATCAAGATTGTTCTGTGTGGGGCTGAAAATGGTACTAAAAGCCATGGGCTATAGTTCTTGTTATGGTGCATTGCCGATCCTTTAGGGCAACTTTTAGTCTCTCTGCTCCCTCTGTAAAAAGCACTACTTGCATATCTTATGACTTGTTGTGCTCTGTATTTTGTCTGTCTGTCTGGGTTAGGGTTATTTCCTTAACTTATCTTTGTAGAAACTAGTAGAAACAATGTGAACACACTCCAATGCTTTAGTTCTAAGCTTTTTTATTGCGTCATCAGTTGGTATATTGGTTACAATAAAAAGCAAATGCTGAAGAGAATAGGACACTAATAACATAACAGCGCATTAAACCAAAGCACAATACTATCAAGTTAATGCAGAGAAATGTATATATATTGCTGTGCATAAGTCTGTCGCTTAGCTTGGAGGCTTTGCTCATTTTCCCTAATGTTAATCTCCATTATATCTACTTTTTTTGTCTGTCTCTGCTTTTATAGAAAATACTTAATTCTTGTTGACAGCATGTTTTGCTCTCTTTTTTTCTCCACGTTGCCTTCATGATAAAATGATTGTTATTTTTAGTCTGCTCTGTCTTTGCATATTTAGCTGGTACTTTAGTAGACAGTGAGGGTGCAATCAAGCAGCTGCATGTTAAGTAGCTAATAAGAACAGCTTGTTAAATGGCTGCAGACCAAAATTTTGCAAAATACTTTGCTGAGACCTTAACACACGAGGGTTTAACTTGCTTTATTTTAGAAGATGAATACATTTCGCTCCCAAACTGTTTTATTGTGTAAAAAACTTAAAAATCTGCTTAGCATACTGTTATAGATTATTTCCACCAATAAATAAAAAAAGCATCAGGTTGCTTTTAATGTGATATGAAATAGTTAGACTTTTGTTACCTATTTGCTTTAGTTACAATAACAACGTTGGTATCATCAATCTTAATTAGCGGTTATTACTTATAAAGTATTGATTTACATTCAGAAGCTGTCTCAAGTCTCTCATCTCTGAGTATGGCTGCAGTAAATTACAGAGTTAACATGATTTCATTGTCAGTATGCAACATGTGATTTTCAAGTGTTTAGTTGTTGTTCCAGTTTGTATATATATATATATATATATATATAGCTGCAATAACAATTAACCTGCAATAAAACCAGTTCAGAATGACATTGACACTGTAAACCTGAACAAAATTGTTTATCATTGTGACATTTATCAACACAATCTATTTTTTTAATCTTATTTTTTAATGGGGTAGTCCCAACACTACACTGAAAAATGTGACTTTTTTGTGCACTAAACTCTATTAGAGTATTGGTCATAATTTCTACTCTGTATTTTTAAGCTTCAATAAAAACTAGAGTAACTGAAGTAAAATTAAACCTTTTTTAAGTAACACCTTCATTTTGGAGAAAGAGTAAGTTTTATTTAGATTTCCTTATACTATTTAAATGTTTAATAGCAGTATGTGCATAAACTTAAAAAATACTATATAAACTGTTATCTAAAATTTTGAAACCACACACGCCACATGCACACTGTAGCTCACAGCAGGACTTATTCAGCTCAGAGTCCAAACGTTAGAAGATTACACACAGAGCAAGACGACAGTCATTTTGGCAGGGTGCAACAGTACTGCAAAAGCCTGCTTGCTGCTCACGGGACTGATATATGCCCTGAACTTGGCATACCCTCCCACTTTGCGCTACACTTTTGAAGTCTTCCAAAAACTTTTCCTGGAGTTGGATGGATTCGAACTGTATGATGAAGTTGCCTTCCTAAATGAATTCATGACTTTGTCATCTTAGGGTAAGAAAATGTGGCATCACAAAAAAAAACAAAAAAAACAAAATATCAAAGACCAAGACTTAGCAGTGGGTTCCAGGTCATCTTAGTGGAAGCTTTGCCTGTCATTAATGTTTTTTATTTTTTGACGAACAAGCCATATGTTATTTCATGGGTTCATGCATGGGTTCTCTCTGGGTACTCCGGCTTCCAGTCCAAAAACATGACTGTTAGGTTAACTGGCTTCTCTAAATTCTCCTTAGGTGAGAGTGTGTGCATGAATGGTTGTTTGTCCTGTTTGTTTCTGTGTTGCCTTAAAATTTTGAGTAAAATACTGTTTGTGCCTATGAAAAACAAATACACTTTACTTAATTTGTTTAAATAAATCTAACTTACAACTTTAATGTAATTAAGTAAATGTTACTAAATATCTTCACAACTGTTATGTCTTATGGAAACAAAATTTCACTAACTGACAAGTGAGTGTTACTTGATATTGCAGCATAATATTTTACTTAAATCATTTGTGTGCAAATACTTATAATGTATTTTTAAGTAAATCTTATGAGTTGTTTTTTTCAGTGTAGAGGGTTGTCCTTTCAAACAGTTTCTATAATGTCTACTATTTATTTGCCAGATTACAGAAACAATATTGTCAGAAGCCGGACAGGGAATCTTGGAAAAACTACTAAAGCATTATTATGAGCGTTCAATAAATTCAAAACCTTGATACCAATATGGTACAATTATACCAGAAATCCCCTTTCATCCTTATTGAACATATAGCAAGTATTATTTTGGTTCTATTATTCCCTCATCCAATGGACAGATTTTACTGCTGCTTTATTTGACCATTTTGAATACAAAATACCTAAATATACAAATGACCAATCTCTATATATTGGAATCATTTTGGCAGCAAAAACTCTTTTTTTTTTTTTTAGCTTTTAATATAAAAGAAGTTTAGCAGTAATCGGGTTGTCTTCTGTTCTGTTCTAATATCATCGTTGTGGAGGCAATATTTAAGATGTTTGTTGTCAGTGAATCATGGCATGTTGTTAGATTTGTATTTAATTGTAGTAAGCTAAAGTTCGTGAGGCATCCTAGTAACCATTTTGAAGATTGTTTCAAGTTTATTAGATTAATGGTTAATGGAAGGTGTCTGAAAACTTAATATTGAAATTTACTGCAAAAGAGACTGCACGCCTATAAAAGGTTGTTGCCTTTTGCTTGTCCTGTATGGAAGTAAAGTTTTACTAAATAAATTGTGTAGTATATTTGAACTTTAGGATGTGAGGTTTAGTATATGAATCTAGTTTAGGATATGTGTACTGTAATGGTCCATCGCTTTTTGTTAAACTGTTCTTAAGGATCAGCACCTTTTATATCAGATTTCAGATGGGTTGTAATAACCCATTGTAGATAACAGTGTGCTTTCAATTTTCCTTTTTGCTCTGTCTACTGAATCCATCTGGTCTCATGCAGAGTTGGACATGCACAGTATGTGTGTGTGCTTATAGCCTGATAAAGCCCATAGATCTCATCTCTGTACCTTCTGGAGTCCCTTTTGCTGCAGTCTGCACCTTCTCATCCTTATTTCCACATCTTCTTTTGTTCTCTCTGTGCCCCCCATGAATCCCTTCACTATTCAGAATCAGCTTTAACTGTCAAGTTGGCGTATTCTACAAGGGATTTAATTAACTGGCAGTTTGCTCTCAGAATAACATTTTAAGCACAAGTATACAACAAATTAAATCTTCTCCTTTCTGTTTTTTTTTTTTTTTAATTCCTTTTTGCTCTTGACATTGTAGCTGACATTCAGAAAATGAAAGTGGGGCCATAGTTAGTAAATTGTTTTTATCATTCTTCCTTTCAAAAGAGGCGGCAATAGAATAGTTTTAGTTGTCAGTAGATTGAGTGTAGTTAACATTCTAGTGTGAAATTATAAAGCTTCACAATAAATCCTCACTCGAGGTTTTTAATATGCATCCTTAGCCTACTTATGCCATTCAGCCAGCAGCTTTTCAAACGGAGTTATGGAACACAGCGATGTTGTCATAGAATCACAAAAGATCTATTTTAATTATATCTCTAGTCTAATTATATGGCCTGTTGTATGAAAAGACAGATTGTGTGTATCTGTTGAGGAGTTGAGCCGCAGCCTGCTTTGAGCTGGGTAACGGCTGGAGTGCAGTGGATGGCTGTTTCATGCATCTGCCCCCCAGTTTTACACTTCATTTCAAGCGCTCCAATTACTTTTGATTTCACAACATTAAAGATGAGTTCACATTTTGTGCTGTTAAGGAAAAAACATGTCACAAAACTAAATCTGTCTAAGAATGTTCAGATGCGTCATCTCGTTTGTTTCTTCGTAATGAACTTTATGTAGTCTTCCAGGGTAGATGACAAAATTAGAAAGAACGTTGTTGTCAATCTATTGAAAACTATTTTTTAAAGAATTTTGTGAAGATAGATGCATTTTGTCAACAATTAAAAGAAAATTGTTTTACTTTGTAAAATTCTGTTAGATTTATTGAGCCTCTTCATAAAGGCTAATATAATATACCATAATACTATATTTGTGTGTTGCCTTTTTGGTTTTTTTTTTATATGTTCCTACAATTTTTTTTAACCAAAAAAAATAGTAGGGATAAAAATATTTTCACAAGGGAAAAAAAACTATTGCTGCTGCTCATTTCAAAGTTATGACAGATGAAAAAACAATGAGTATGCCAGCTTTATAATTATATTTAATTAAAGAGACTGGACATGTAGATTTTAGGTTTGAATAACTTACCTGAGAATTACTAGACATCTGGGTGCTCTGTGGGAACAAATGGCCTAGGCAGTGAGATGGTTTGGTCAGGGATCTGTAGGCAAACCTTTTGCAGTTTACTTTGAAACATTTCCCCTACCTAAGCTTTGTACAGACCTCATATACCGTACTCTTTAATCGAAGAAATATGTCCTGCTGTAGCAACAATGCACCAGAAAAAGCTTTGAAACACAAACATGATTTGTTCTTGAAAATCTCAAAATCTCAATCCAATTGTGCACCCAATACTGGCCTATGTCTCTGAAAGGGAGTCACTAGGGTCATTGTTGGCCTGGCTGAGCAGGCGAGATGTTTTGGTCCCCTGCATAGTGATGGGAGTTTAACATAACAAGGCTTTGTTGAACTACTTTATAAAGCTTAGAACTCAATGCTAACTCAGACCCAGATTCCTGGATGGGAAGCTAAACAACTTCAAACTTGGAAAACAAAGTCACGTGGTTTGTTTTTAACTTTTTTTGGAATGATTATGAGCTGTATGACTGAGAATTTCCACAAGTAACTGGAAACTTTGAGCAGGTTAGAAGTGAGAGCAGGGCTGTTCTATTGAACTCAAATCACAGAACAGACACAAGTGGTGTTTTATGGACTTAAGTATAGGTAAACTTAAAATTGTCCAGAAAAAAATTAGTAAAAAAAATGCTATTGTCTGCAAAAAATAAATATAAAAATAAAAAATAAAACTGTACTACCTAGCTTCCAGCCTCTGTTACTGTATGAGTCTAAACCACTATGAATGGGTCGATCCCTGGTTTTTATTCACAAGAAGTAGGGTATCAGTGATTTATGTTGCTAAGCATGCGTGTCTAATGTAGAGTAGTTTGCATTGATTCAAGCATTTCAAGTGAGAACAGCAACTTCAGAAGATTTCTTCCTTTTCTGTGTCAAAATTTTCCCTTCTGTGTCGGTTTATTTCATTACTTCTCTTAATTATTAATAATTCTGTGGTTGACTTATTATGACACTTCACTGCTTCTGAATATTTGTATCATTTTTGTGGTATATCCTTATTAAATATGTTCTGTTGGCAAGTAATGGGGCACTGATACAGTGTAAACTCAATGAAACCAAATTCCCCTTAAATTAATCTGAATTATTAAAATATCCCCCATCTCTTCTTTTTTTACTTCTTTCAGTGCAGTGTCTGGAAATGACCACTAAGCGAAAGCTGATTGGCCGGCTGGTGCCATGCCGCTGTTTCCGTGGTGAAGAGGAAGTGATATCAGTGCTGGACTACTCTCATTGCAGTCTTCAGCAGGTCCCCAAGGAGATCTTCAGCTTCGAGAGAACTTTAGAAGAGCTCTACCTGGATGCCAACCAGATTGAAGAATTACCCAAGGTAGCCGTGATACACATGTTGGTCCATTTCTGCTCATATTTTTCATTTGAATTAAAAATGGTGTTGCTCTAATTTTGAAGCAAATTGAAAATCATCGTATAACGACTGAGAGCTGGAAGCCTTTCTGTACGACAGCTATTATCTTTAAATTTTAACCCCTTAGCTCCCACTGTCCGGCCTCGGGCCATTTTGCGTCCACATTTTGCTCCGCATTTAACATCAAGCTTATTAGTAAAGAAAACCCAATGTGTTGTACCTCCTTAAAATCAGATATTTTTATCTAAAGAAAAAGACCCCCCATCAAAATTGTAAGCCAACTAAATGCTACAAACACAAATAACTAATAAGCTGTCATAATTTAAAACTCATGATTTTTACCTCTTATCTTTTTCTCGTCATCTGGCATTCCAAACACACTCTATCCTGGCATACATAGGCTCAATTTGTCCGTAACACTCCACAGAAAAGTAATATCAAATTGTACATCATATGTCATAATACTCGATCGAAGCAAATTCTTTCCATGAAAAATTAAAAATGGATAAAAGCTCATACGGTCTATGGCCATATGTCCACCATTTTAGATTCTGTGTGACATGATCTTATTCATCAATCTGTTTGATTCCAAAATCCAGCATAAGCTCCTTTTTTCAGTATTCAGTATACGTTGAAAACATCCTGCAAGTGAGAAATGCGATGTGTGTGAACGGCCGTCATTAATACCCGACAAAGGTCACTATTTTGCGTCTTGCTACGCAGAAGCGGCAAGAAAAACAACAACCATGGTAGATGATGATGCAGAGAGCAGTATTTATGTTTAACCATGTGAAAAGATTGAGGTTTTGTGATTGGAAAAGACCGCTAGATGCGCGCCGGTACTACCATCCATGTTTACTTCAGTAAACATAGAGCATGCTGGCCTGTGACGACATTGCATCCTTTACTGCGCATGCGGGACATTTGCGTTCTATGACTGCAGTTTGCACAAGAGATCACATACAAGTCGCAACGCAAAAAATCGGATTTCACAAAAAAATCGGAATTGAGCATCAAGGCCTGCAGTGTGAAAGTAGCCATATTTTCTTAGCCAATAAGATTTTGCAATGAAGTATTGGAAGTGTAGGGGCAGAGAAGAAATAACTGGATATGCACAGAAAGTGCATAGTCTAAATTTAGAAAGCTGAGAATTTGAAATATTATAAAGGAAAGAGCTTGAATGAAATACACATAGAAATATGTTTTTTATGGACAAATTAATCATAGACTTCTATTAATCCAGTTTGGCACTTTTGGTTCTAATCTGGATCAATTGTGCCAAATAGACTTTTTTGATATTATAAGGATAACAGTTTTGCAATGTTTATGACTAGAGATCTGTAATTTGAAATAGTTGTTGTCCATAACATGATCAACAAGTGTAGTGAGTTGGATTATACCCAAGATATATAATATTAAAATTATATTTTTTTTATGCAATTCAAAAAATATATATAAT